>NC_133617.1:20147813-20175313 GCF_048593235.1 Sminthopsis crassicaudata
GGAAGGAAAAAAGAATGTGATTCTTCCCCTGAATAAATGTTATTACATTCCATCCATCACCATGCCTTCCAACGGATCTCATAAACATAAAAACGATGTTTATGGGTGAACAATGCACTTTAATATCCCCTGAATAATTTGTGCTATCGGGAGTACACATCCCAATATTTTCTCCTTTGGTCCATCCCTGGCTGGCTCTGACCACACAAGAGTAAATGAGCTTATAAATTACATTAATGGGGTTTTTTCACCCTTCTGTCAGTCCCTCCTCATATCACTGGCATGCCATATGAAGAAAAGGCTTCAGAGTACCAGAGTTCAAATCCCAACCTATTACACTTAATGTAATAGTGACCTTGAGCAAATTAATTCACTTCTCTGGGACTCAGTTTCTCCACCTGTACAATGGGAGGGGCACGAATGGAAGTTTCTTTCAAGTCTAAATTTGTGGTCCTATAACCCTATGAATGGTTTCTATAATTTAAAAAAAAAAGAAACTTTACTCTGTCTAAAGGTCTTCAATGTAGATCTGAATTCAGATCCTGCTTCTGAAACTTACTGGTTGGATGAGTCTGAACAAGTCACTTAACTTCTAAGATCTCCAGATACTTCTCTGAGAGTCAAAGATACAGACAAGCTGCTGATCTACATTGGGAGTGAGTTTCCTTACCTAGATGCTCCTTATTCCGATGAAATCACAGATCCAACCTCATCCCCCCATCCTGAACTCTCAATAATCCCCCAACACTTATAGTGCCCAAAGGGATTAAACTCATACACCAGTAGGGATTCCAGGAAGACTTCAGTAATCATCCAAGGCAATGTGGGGTATAAAGAAAGGGCATTGGATCCAAAGACATCACTAGCAACAGATCCTGAGATGGAGAGGACCTTATCTAGCTTCACACTTTGTTTTATGTAACGGAAAAGTGTGAATGTCAGTGACCTACCAAAATCATGCAGGTGATGACTGGAATCTTGATCCCTGGACCCCAAAATCAGCAGCCTTCCCATAGCTCTATCCTGACAGAGAGGGCCAAGGTATTGATTTGTTTGGATTCAATATCCATCTACTGGTGAAGTTGAAAATGGTCATTAGGAAATTAAATTAACATTTTGAAAAAATCAATAAAAACAGGTTTTTTTTAAAGAAAGAATTCACAGTAGGATTTAGAGTTAGAAGAGATCATTGTGATCACCCAGTCCAAAACAGTCTCAAATTACAGATGAATCAATTCAATAAGCATGTAGTCAGTGCCTACCATGTGCACAAGATTCTTCAGGACAAAAGTGAAAGATTCCCTGTCTACAGGGAACTTATGTTTTATCACAGAAATAGCATACACATATTGGACAGCTACATAGCTCAGTGAATAGAGCACTAGGTTTAGAGGCAGGAAGACTCATCTAGTCTCAGATACTTACAAGATATGTGACCTTGGGCAAGTCACTTTACCCTGTTTGCCTTAGTTTCCCCATTTGTAAAAGAAATCGGGGAAGGAAATGATGGAATATTCCAGTATCTCTTCCAAAATAATCTCAAATGGACACAATTAAAAATAACTGAATAACCACAATAAGTATTTATAAAATATTTTTGTAAAACAAACATGAGAGTTAGGAGTGGGAATTGTGGACAGAAAGAATCAAGAAAAGCCTCCTTTAAGAATGATTTGTGTGACAACTGAAGCATGGGAATGTCAAATGATTGTCCAAGGTCACACAGGTGATATATGACAGAACCAGAATTTAAACTTAAGTCTCCCATCTCCAAACCCAGGACTCTAGCCACTTTACCACATTGTCTCCTCCAAGGTCAACTCCAGAGAAGCAGCTTCTATTCTCAATACTGAAATTTGATTGTGCTGAATATGGCTTGCAATAAATGTGTCAAACATCAGTTGGAGGAAGCTCAACAAGTTGAGATATGTGGATTTAATAGGCTAGAACTGTAATAAGAAACTGTGATCATGAAGAAAACCTCGAAGCTTGGGAAGACTCGTAGAAAATGATGCAAAGAAATGCATGAAGAGCCAAGAAAACTGGATATCTGTGAGTGCAAGAAGAAAGTGGAAGGAACAATCACAAAATAATCAAACTAGATTAACAATAAGAACAACTATAGCTAGCTTTTCTATAGGACTTCAATGTTCGCAACGTGTTTTACAGATATTAGTTAATTTGATCCTCATGATGATGATTATTGGATAAAGCTTGGGGAGGACAAGGAGAATGATTAGAAGGACAAACACAAAGATAAGGAGGAGAAAAAAGAGAAGGGAAGAGAGGACAGAGAGAGGAACAGAAAAGGAAGAAGAGAGAAAAAGAAAGAGGAAGGAAGGAGGAAAGGAAGGAAGGAGGAAAGGAAAGAAGGAAGGAGGAAAGGAGAAAGAAAGCAGAAGGAAGAGAAGGACAATGAGCAAAGAAATGCATGAAGAGCCAAGAACACTGGATATCTGTGAGTGCAAGAAGAAAGTGGAAGGAACAATCACAAAATAATCAAACTAGATTAACAATAAGAACAACTATAGCTAGCTTTTCTATAGGACTTCAATGTTCACAAAGTGTTTTACAGATATTAGTTAATTTTATCCTCATGATGATGATTATTGGATAAAGCTTGGGGAGGACAAGGAGAATGATTAGAAGGACAAACACAAAGATAAGGAGGAGAAAAAAGAGAAGGGAAGAGAGGACAGAGAGAGGAACAGAAAAGGAAGAAGAGAGAAAAAGAAAGAGGAAGGAAGGAGGAAAGGAAGGAAGGAGGAAAGGAAAGAAGGAAGGAGGAAAGGAGAAAGAAAGCAGAAGGAAGAGGACAATGAACAAAGAAATGCATGAAGAGCCAAGAAAACTGGATATCTATGAGTGCAAGAAGAAAGTGGAAGGAACAATCACAAAATAATCAAACTTGATTAACAATAAGAACAACTATAGCTAGATTTTCTATAGGACTTCAATGTTCGCAACGTGTTTTACAGATATTAGTTAATTTGATCCTCATGATGATGATTATTGGATAAAGCTTGGGGAGGACAAGGAAAATGATTAGGAGGACAAACACAAAGATAAGGAGGAGAAAAAAGAGAAGGGAAGAGAGGACAGAGAGAGGAACAGAAAAGGAAGAAGAGAAAGAAGAGAGAAAAAGAAAGAGGAAGGAAGGAAGGAGGAAAGAAAAGAAGGAAGGAGGAAAGGAGAAAGAAAGCAGAAGGAAGAGAAGGACAATGAGCAAGAGGAGGAAGAGAAGAAGAAAGAAATTTCTACCAGCTTCTTTCCAGAGACAGAGCACAAATGGGAAGCATTCCATATCATATCAAAAGGAAGGGGGAATCTCCATGGTAGTAGGATTTAGAACTATGTGAGATATACTGTCTCAGTCAAAGCTTTTAAAATGGAATAGAATCATCTTTCCTCCCCAGCTCCCCTATGGGTTTCTCAGCTATACCCCCCCATACTTACAACCCTCATAAAGCAGAAAATACAGTAACAGTTTTATCAAAAGATACCAGACAAGAGAGCTGGTGAGCTTTACCTGTAGGAAACCTGCTGAGGTGAGAGCAGTCACAAGTTAGGAGTCTGGGCAAATGAACTCATATTCGTGGGATGCTCAGATGTAGCTGCTGGGAGCCTGGTGGAGGCCACATGGGCTGTCAGGATGGTAGATTCTAGCAGGTCCTCTTCCCCTTTGTAGTTTTCATTTGCCTCTAAATCTTGAAGCCAAAGCAAAAAAAAAAAAAAAAAAAGAGGTCAATCTATCTGGATAAATTCAGCTGCCCCACTTTCTATTAACCCCACTTTCCAGCCACAAAAAAGTAACAATGGTTTTGTATCTACACTTTTCTGATTCCATGTGACAATTACATACGTGCTCTTTGGTGTGACAAGGAAGAATACGAATGCCTTAAAAATAAATGTGACCATGTATACATAAATACTTGCATATGAAGAGATACATATAGGTATAAATATATGTATAAATACATATATGATTAAATATAGTGACCTATGTAGCTGTGTAGACACATACACATCACCTTGAAGTGGGTAAGCTTGTTTTGGGGTTGTTTGGATTGGCTATCATTTGGGGTTTTGCAGAAAATGATTTAAATTCTAGATAGAGTTTAAATGCTTCTTTTTTAATGGCATAAAATTAATTAGGCACTCTCAAGGACTGATTAGCTAATAGGCACACAACGAAGCTGGTTTTGAGTAAGATTTCCCAAAATGCTGACCCACTCACTTCCAACCTGGAACTCTTCCATCTGAGCTGGGGAGTCTGGAGCCTCGTTATTTACTGCAATGCGTGTCGGTCAAGGAGAGCGATAAAGGAAGAGGCCAGCTTGGCAAAGCAGGAAGGAGAGGAAAGACCTGCCTTCAGGAGAAGAGAAATAAAAAAGCAATGGTGGGTGCTCATAGCCTCAGGGCTAGAAGATGAGCTTGCAGTCATGGTTACAAGGATGAGTTGAAATATTAATAATGCGATAGTGGAGACTATCCAAAAATGGATAGATACATTGGTTCATAAATCTAGAGTTGGATCCTACATTTCAAAGCTAATAAGAACTTCAGTAGTCATCTAGTACAGATATAGCAAATAGGATGTGACTTCAACATTCCCGAATGTAACATGAACTGATTAAAATATAGCTGACACATATTAAAAATATAAATAAAAATACAACATGTTATTCAGTCAGTCATATACAACTTTTTGACCCCATTTGAGATTTTCTCAGCAAAGATACTGGAGTTGTTTGCCCTTTCCTTCTCCAATTCATTTTACAGATGAGGAAACTGAGGTAAATAGGGTTAAGTGACATGCCCAAGGTCATACAGTTAGTAATGTCTGAGACCAGATCTAAACTCAGATCATCCTGATCCACTGTTCTACCTAACTGCCCATAACACAACATAGATAATGTTAATTTGAGGTTTTCTAAGTCGATATGCAACTCAGATCCATTTCTATTTGAGTTTGATATCATTGATCTAATGTAACCCTTTAATTTTATAGATAAGGAAACTGAAGTTCAAGGATTTGCCCAATGTTGCACAGTTGGTCAGTCAACAAGCATTTATTAAGCTCCTCCTATGTACCAAGCACTTTATTAAGCAACAGTGGGGATTCCAAGAAAGGGGAAAGACTTGCCTTCAGGGAGCTGACAATCTAATGAGGGAGACAACAGGCAAAAAATTATAAACAAACAAGCTATGAACGGTACATAGTGGAGAAAGATAGTTGGCGAAGGAAAGACATTAGCATTAAGAAAGCTTCCTGTTGCAGGGAAGATTTCAGCTGGGATTTGAAGGAAGCCAAGGAAGGTTGTATTTGTTTCAGTTTTTGGCTTGTGGCAATTGAGGTTAAGTGATTGGCCCAAGGTCACACAGTTAGTAAGGGTGCAAGTATCTGAGGTTGGATTTGAACTCATATCCTGACTCTGGTACCAATGATCTATCCACTAGCTGTCCCTCTACTGCTCCATTTAGCTGCCCCAGGAAAGATGATATGTGAAAGCCGGTACTCTACTTCTACAATATTGTACTTTTGCTCTTGTTTGGGGGGGAAGCAAGAGGAAGAGGAAGTATATTTGAGGAACCAGACCCAGAGAGGGGAAGTCAGTCAGCCAATCAACAAGCATAAGCACATGACTGATTGACTTCTGCTCTTGGGCCGTCTTTCTTGTCTATAAATTGATGATTTGCTACCTTGTAAGCCTGAAATAAAGAGAACTACCAAGTGGCAAAAACATATATCTTTAATCAAGAAAAGGTAATTGCAATTAGGGACATCATGCAATATCAAAGGTACTCCAAAGGGGGTAGGATCTAAATACATTTCCACAGGGGAGGAGTCTCATGGAAGACATAGCCTAGAGAAGCAGTTACAAAAGTTGTTTTGCATAATAACTGAAAATACGTAAAGAAGACTAGGGAGTAGTGAAATCTGGTTGAATTGTAGGCTATGGGTGAAGCAACAAGAAATTTTCAGATATATCACAAGATCCAGCAGTTTTGGACCTAGTACAGCAATTGGATCTGGGTCAGGTGACCCATCCAACAGTTGTTGCGGTCAATAACCTAATAACTTTGAAATCGTTTTCTAGCCCAAAGTCTATGATGTAGGTTCCTAAGCCCCTTTCTCTTTATGAAACTTAGTTTCCACATTTGGAAAAAAAAAGGAATATATTATTTTTTTAATTTATTTTTATTTTATAATTATAACTTTTTTTTTTTGACAGTACATATGCATGGGTAATTTTTTACAACATTATCCCTTGCACTTACTTCTGTTCAGATTTTTTCCCTTCCTCCCCCAACCCCCTCCCCCAGATGGCAGGCAGTCTTATACGTGTTAAATATATTACAGTATGTTCTAGATACAATATATGTGTGTAGAACCGAATTTCTTGTTGCACAGGAAGAATTGGATTCAGAAGGTAAAAATAACAGTTTATACTCATTTCCTAGTGTTCCTTTTCTGGATGTAGCTGATTCTGTCCATCATTAATCAATTGGGATTGGATTAGCTCTTCTCTATGTTGAAGATATCCACTTCCATCAGAATACATCCTTGTACAGTATCATTGTTGAAGTGTATAATGATCTTCTGGTTCTGCTCGTTACACTCAGCATCAGTTGATGTAAGTCTCTTCAGGCCTCTCTGTATTCCTCCTGTTGGTCATTTCTTACAGAACAATAATATTCCATAACATTCATATACCATAATTTACCCAACCATTCTCCAATTGATGGACATCCATTCATCTTCCAGCTAAAGGAATACATTATTAAAATTCTCTTCAAATCCTTCCAGCTCCAAAATTCTATAATCCTCAGGACTCAGAAATCTGCTGAATGGTTATGAAGAAAGGATAAAGATTTTACTCACAGCATGTCAAAAATGACTAAATAGCAAGTAATAATAACAATAATAATGATTTACATTTCTATAGCACTTTGAAGTCTATAAAACTCTTTCCTCTGCAAGAAATAGATATTTTGAATATTATTATCCCCATTTTACAGAAAAGGAAACTGACTCTCAGAAAAGTTAAATAATTTGCCCTTCATATTAGAGTTTATAAGAGCTGCTACAGGAATTCAAAACCACAAATATCAGAAGAACTCAAATACTGGGGACACAGGGTTGATCAAAACACACTGCTCTTTCCTTCCCTAGAAGGCTTCTGTGAATATTCAAACATTTTGGAAAGTAACCATCTCCCTCTCTGGAATACGCTATCATACTTTAAATTCTAAAGGGGAAGCTCATTTATTATTGTTAATTATGTCACCAGGTACCAACAGCCCCATTATTCAGCTGATAAATCTAATATTCAACTCTTCTACAGAAATTATACAGCAAAACACACCCTCACAGAAGTTACCCAGAACCTTAGAGAGTTGCTGATTTCTCAGAGCCTCCTTTTCCCATTTTTAATACACCCCTCTGCAGTATTCAGAGGGCTGTCTGTTTGTCGAGTTAATGGAGAAAATGGCTTTACTCAGCACTTCTCCCATCTGTCTTAATATTTTAATTTATACCTTTATTAAACCCTTATGGAAAATGGACTCCCAGCTTCCTCATTAAGCGGGTGAATGCACCCAGCATAGAGCAGCTGCAAGTGGATTCTTTCAGCTGGCACATAATCTCTCCCAATCCATTTGCTTTCGTGAATTCTTCACATAGATATATTAGAATGAAGCCACAAATAAATAGTGCGGTTTGTGGATGATGGATGGGTACATTGATCTTTAAATGGTTGGTAATCGTCCTTTGTACTTTCCTAACATTTTAGGCTAAGAAAGTAGGAATGCCAGAAACAAGAAGAATGGGAATCTGGTACCAACTCACACCCCTAGAGTTTTATAATTTATTAACCATCTTCAGCAAGATTGCTCTCCCCTTTCTCTCCCAGCTCCCAGTGCTTTCTTCTAAATGACCTTCTGTTTAAAATGTATATAATTTGATATATCCCAAGGAAATCATAAAGGAGAGAAAAGGACCCACATATGCAAAAATGTTTATAATGGCTCTTTTTGTGGTAGCAAAGAACTGGAAATAAGTAGATGCCCATCGACTGGGGAATGGAGGAACAAGTTGTGGTATATGAAGATAATGGAATATTATTGTCCTACAAAAAATGATAAACAAGCTGATTTTAGAAAGGGCTGGAAAGATTTACATGAACTGGTGCTGAGCGAAATAAGCAGAATCAGGAATACGTTGTATACAATAACAGCAAAAATGTGCAATGATCAACTGTGAGACTTGGATCTTCTCAGGGGTTCAGTGATCCAAAACAATCCCAACAGACTTTGGATAGTAAATTCCATCTGCAACATGACTCTCTTCAACAATGACATGATTCAGACCAATTCCAATGGTCTTGTGATGTCTTGTGATGAAGAGATCCATCTACACCCAGAGAAAGAACTGTTTGAACTGCGTTTGGATCACAACATAGCATTTTCACTCTTTTTGTTGTTATTTGCTTGCATTTTCTTTTCTTTCTCATTTTTTCTGGTTTGATTTGATTTTTCTTGTGCAGCAAGATAATTGTATAAATATATATGCATATATTGCATTTAACATATATATTTCTACCATGTTATATTGGACTACTTGCTAACTAGAGGAGGGAGTGGGAGAAGGGAGTAAAATTGAAATGCAGAGTTTTGCAAGGATGAATATCAAAGAATTATTCTTGCATATGTTTTGAAAAATGAAAATCTTTAATAAAGAAAAAAATCTTTAAAAAAAGAAAAGAAAACTCCATCAGGAAAAACAAAAACAAAAACAAAACAAGGGGGTAGCTAGGTGGCGCAGTGGATAGAGCACTGGCCTTGAATTCAGGAGGACCCGAGTTCAAATCATATGTCAGACACTTAACATTTCCTAGCTGTGTGATCCTGGGCAAGTCACTTCACCCCAGCCTCAGGAAAAACAAAAACAAGAAAACTCCATTTGCATTCAGAAAAAGAACTAAGGAGACGAAATGCAAATCAACACATGCTATGTTCACTTCTTTTTTGTGTTTTTTTATCTCTCCCATGTTTTTTCCCTTTTGCTCTGATTTTTCTCTCTCAATATGATTCATAAAGCAATGTGCATTAAAGATAATTTAAAATATATATATACATAAAATAAAATGCATATAATTTGAATTGCACCTTCTTCATTAGATTGTAAGTTCCTTGAAGCTGTACTTTGCCTTTCTTTGGCCCACCAGTGCTTAGCACATTGCATGGCACATAATGTTGTTATTGTGATAGTGGTAGTGGTAGTAGTCCTATTCTTCCTGGCTCATTTGAGATTTTCTTGGCAAAGACACTGAGATGGTTTACCATTTCCTTCTCCAACTCATTCTACAGATGAGAAAACTGAGGCAAACAGGGGTAAGTAATCTGCCCAGAATCACATAGTTAATGAGTATCTGAGGCCATTTTGAATTCATGAAGACGAGTCTTCCCTGACACACAGTAGGCACTTTTAATAAATGCCTGTTGTATGTATTTGTCAACCTGCCATCTGGGGAAAAGGGGTGTGAGGAAGGAGGGGAAAAGTTGGAACAAAAGGTTTTGCATTTGTCAATGCCAAAAAATTACCTGTGCATATATCTTGTAAATAAAAAGCTGTAATAATAATAATTTTTTAAAAGCCTGTTGTCTTGATCTGTCTCCCCATTAGAATGTGAGCTTCTCAAAGGAAAGGATCATTTTCCCCCTTTCTTTTGATCTCTAAAGCTTAGAAAATAGCCTGGAAAACAGTAAGCACTTAATAAATGCTTATTGACTGATTGACACTTTCCTTACAAAAACATTAGCAGGAAGTTTGCACAGATAAGAAGATGAAAACTTGGGGAAACTGACTCGTGGTGTTGTGGGAAGGAAGGGAATATGAATTTATTTAGCCCTACTAGGTATAGGCATTGGGCTAAGTACTTTTAAAGTATTTTATCTCATTTGATCCTCACAAGGTAGATGCAATAATTATTCCCATTTTATTATAGACAAATAGAAGTGAAAAGGTTCATTCAAGGTCAAACAGCTAAGTAAGTATTAGAGAAAAAATTTGAATCCAGGTCCTCCTGAATCCACACTTTGCACTCTCACTATTGAACCACCACCTGTTTCTAAACTGAAACATATCCATCTTGAACCAAATCCAACTTGAAGCTCTTACTATAGATGACAGAAAAAAATTTCCCATGTTCTCCTTGGAGAAGAAAAGAAAGAAGTTGGCAGAGAGTTTTTTCCTTTACTCAGAAGCAATGAGAAACATTATTTCTTGGGATGTTTGGTCATCCCACATTGAAGTACTGACATTAAATATTAACATGAAAATCATTGCACCAACACTGACGATCAAAGACAACATGGCAGAAAAATTCTAGGAAGAATTTGCTGAGATTCTCTGAATCAAATCGTCACATATACCAATATTTGTTCATTTCAATGAGAAATGTCTGGAAAGACAAGTTGGAGCCAATTGTAAAGAGTTTTTAAAATGCCAGAGTGAAGTATAAAATGGATCATTTTTATTACATTAAATTAAAAAGACTTTGTACAAAGAGAGAAGCAAGTATAATATTTTTCTCCTAAAAATGAGATCATATTTGTTGTAAAGCACTTAGCCTGGAACATAGTAGGTGCTATATAGATGTTTGTTGTTATGCCTAAAGACAATAGGGAGCTTCTGAAGCTTCTTGAGCAGAGGAGACAAATGTCCAGAACTGTGGTTGGGAGCCTTGGATGACAATTACAAGTAGCTGGAAAGGAATTTGGAGGCTATCTAGCCCAGCAGCTTCATGTTACTGACAAGGAAAAGAAATCTTAGATTAAGTAAAATTCAAATGGTTCACTGGAGAAAGAGACAGGATACAAAACCATCTCCAAATCTACTTTCCTAGAACTGGAAAAGAAATTAGAAATTAGTCCTCTTGTTCAATGGCCTCCATTTACAGTAGAGGATGGCCTCCCCCTCCCCCAGCCATGACCTTAGGGAAGCAGCCCAGGATTCCCGGCTCCTCCTGAGCCAGAGCAGGCCGGCCCAGCTGACTGCTCCCTTCCCTCAGCCCTGCCAACCGCACCGGGGAGAATCAGCGCTTTCCCGTTCTTTCCCGTATCATTCACCATAACACCTCCCCTGGGGGCTGATGGATGAGGACAGGAGACAATCTATAGCTCTGTGACAGAATGTTTACTACCAGCCCTCTAGGAAATGATTACTTCCAGGTAATTCTGAACCTCAGGACTGTGATGCAGTGGCTCATATATTAAATTGCAGCAACGACTGTATAAAAGTATTACAAGGAGACCTTGTATTTCACTGCTTCCTGGGGGGTGGGGAGGGAGAAATAGAGGAAGGGGGGAAAGAGGGAGGGGAGAGGAAGGGAGAGAGACAGAGAAGGGAAGGAAGGAGGGAGGCTCTAAGGCCCCTCCCAGCCCAGACCTTCTAAGATCCCTCCCAATTCTAGCATTTTGTGTTCTAAAGTCCTTCCCAGCCCTGACTTTCCCTGTTCTAAGGCCCCTCCCAATTCTGACATCCCCTCTTCTAAGGCCCCTCCAGCTCTGTCATCCCCTATTCTAAGGCCCCTTTCAATTCTGACACTCCCTGTTTTAAGGCCTCTCCCAGCCCAGACCTTCTAAGATCCCTCCCAGTTCTAACATTTTGTGTTCTAAAGTCCTTCCCAGCCCTGACTTTCCCTGTTCTAAGGCCCCTCCCAATTCTGACACCCCTTGTTTTTAGGCCCCTCCCAGTTCTGAATCCCCTATTCTAAGGCCTTTTCCAGCTCTGACACCCCCTGTTTTAAGGCCCCTCCCGGCTCTGGCATCCCCGGTTCTAAGGCCCCTCCAGCTCTGACATCCCCCGTTCTAAGGCCCCTCCAGCTCTGACATCCCCTGTTCTAAGGCCCCTCCAGCTCTGACACCTCCTGTTTTAAGGCCCCTCCCAGTTCTGACATCCCCTCTTCTAAGGCCCCTTTCAATTCTGACACCCTCTGTTTTAAGGCCCCTCCCAGGTTTGAATCCCCTATTCTAAGGCCTTTTCCAGCTCTGACACCCCCTGTTTTAAGGCCCCTCCCGGCTCTGACATCCCCTGTTCTAAGGCCCCTCCAGCTCTGACACTCTAGAAGTCTAGGTTGCCCAAGGCAGAGACGGGACACTAATCAGAAGCAGTGTCTGAGCAGGTCAGGGAGAGAGCTCAGTGGCTTTGTGTACACTCAGAGGTGAGCCCGCAGTCAGATCCTCCCAGGCCTCCATGCGAGGCTTTGTCTACAGATTTAATTGTCATAGCCATCTTCCCAACAAGGAAAGTGTTCATAGTGTTAGCAAGGCAAATTGTTAATTAAAATAGCTATATCTTCAAGAGTTTTAATTTAGGATAAACACCCATTGGGATGGAGAAAGGCATTTAAACCATCAGAAAGGTGCTGTTTCCACATCCAACTATCTCCAATACATAATTTAGTGCCGATAACTCCTGCTTCTAATTGTGACTTCAAAGTGTGGCAAATAAGACCCCTGCTATGTTCAGAAGAAGGAGCTGTATATACTAAATGCATGTGGGTACTAAACCACTTCAGGGCCAGCTGTTAGTATCACCCATATCTAAATAGTAATCCTCCCAACCACAGGGGACCATCATCAGAAGGCCAGCCAAGCTACAAGTCACCTTTAAGATTGGTTGTTTCCAAATGATTTTAGTCAAGATTCCTCCCCTCCTCCCTTCCCCCACCACACAAACGTTGTTTCATTTACTACTTTATCCCCTCCAGATTTCTGTTCTTTCCATTGCTTTTGGCCCAGAAAAGAGGACAGAACAGCAAGAGAATTGTATAAATATGTTTATACATATTGGATTTAACATATATTTTAACATGTATAACATATATTGGATTGCTTGACATCTAGGGGAGGGGGGGAAGGAAGGGAAAATCTGAAACATAAGGCTATGCAAGGTTCAATGTTGAAAAATTATCCGTGCATATGTTTTAAAAATAAAAAGCTTCAAAAAGAAAAAAAAGGAGGATAGAATTTGATCAGAAGACCAGTTTCTACCATATTTGAGAGAATCCCCAGACCCTAGAGCATAGGAAAAGGAGTGAGGGGACATAGAGCACAGTATTCTGACAACCAAAGAGCAGGTACCCCCATTCTGGTGACAGTTTATTAGCATCAGATTTCTGCGGTACTAGGTGAGCATCAGGACAACCCAAGGAATGTTGGGTCCAACTATGTTACAAATAATGAGAATAAGAGCAGCAGTAGAATCTGAAAAATATCAGATAGGACATGAAGGCTAATTGGAAGGTTTTTTTGATTTTGTTAAAGATATCATATTTCATTTATGTCATATAAAGATATGTTTCAGACTTATATCATTTTATAGATTTAAAGGTAGAAAAAAGCTCGAAGATCTTCCAGTACAACTCCTCATTATACAAATGTAGAAATTTCATATATATTTGTTAGGCCCATTTTCACCTAACTAATGCTAATCTATCCTAATGCCCAGCTCCAATCAGAGAGAAACTGGTAAATATAATGTCAATCTTACCTCTGTTTTGAGGTCCCCAGAATCCACCAGCTGTTATCCCATAGGGAAGCAGTTTTAAGCACAATAGAGCACCAGAGAGTTTTGGCGAACAAGCTTAGACTTTATTCACATGGTTTACTTCAACTCTATGACCTCCTTCACCTATCTTGGTACTGCTCCTCCAGGCCAAGCTCTAGATGGTAAGAGAGAGAGTTCTTCCTGCCCAGAGCTTATAGGGGGTCTATAAGGTCACAGACACAAGCCAATCAATGATGATTACATCCCGAACTTGACGGAGATTTCAGTATTCCTTCCATGACTGAGGTCCTACCCATGAAGGAAGTCCCTAAGAATTCAACTCCAATCGTATCCGGGGACTTCAGAGACCATTGGCCCACTCACACCTCAATTGCACTTGCCTGACCTTTCTAATGGACCTTTACATATATTATGTGCGTGTATGACACCTCTGGTGTTCATTGATCACTTAGCAAGCATCTACTAAACATTTATTGTGTACCAGACACCAATGTTGTCAATCAACAAGCATTACTAGACGCTGTCCTGGTCTCCAAAGAAATCAAACAGCTTCTACTGGGGAGAAGTATACATTCTAAGGAGGAAGATAAGTAATTAAACATAAGGTAGTTTGGGAGAGCAGGCACTGTTAGCAGTTGGTGGCTCAAGAAAAGTTGGGAATTCCAAAGCAATCCCAATAAACTTTGGACAGAAAATGCCTTCTGCATCCAAAAAAAGCACTATGGAGACTAAATGTAAATCAACACATGCTATGTTCACTTCTTTTTCTGTTTTTAAAAATCTCTCCTATGGTTTTCCCTGTTGCTCTGATTTTTCTCTCCCACCATGATTCCTAAAGCAATGTGTAGTAAAAATAAATTAAAAAAAAGAAATTTAATTCCATATATAGGCAAAAAAAAAAGTTGGGATTTGAGATAAAGCTTGAAGAAAGTGAGGGATTTAAAGAAAAGGTGAGGAGAGAGTGCACTCCAGATGTGAAAGATGCCAAATGCAGACTCAGAAATGGAA
This sequence comes from Sminthopsis crassicaudata, assembly GCF_048593235.1. Lineage (NCBI taxonomy): Eukaryota > Metazoa > Chordata > Mammalia > Dasyuromorphia > Dasyuridae > Sminthopsis > Sminthopsis crassicaudata. The sequence continues at coordinate 20,162,398 of NC_133617.1, forward strand.
GACAGAGGGCTGTGTGAGAGCCACAGTAGAGAAGGCCAACAAAATTATTTGATGATCAACCCTGATGGATTTGGCTCTTTTCAACAAATGAAGTGATCCAGGCCAATTCTAATATATTTGTGATGGAGAGACCTATCTGCATCCAGAGCGAGGATTGAATGTGGATCGATGCCTAGTATTTGTACCTTTTTTGTTGTTGTTTGCTTGATTTTTTTTCTTTCTCATTTTTTTCCTTTTTGATCTGATTTTTCTTGCACAGCATGATAAATGTGGGGGGAAAAATGGAAACCTATATTGAATTACTTGCCATCTAGGGGACAGGGATGAGGGGAAAAGAGGGAGGAAAAAACAGGGTTTTGTAAGGGTAAATATTGAAAACTATCTTTGCGTATATTTTAAAAATTAAAAGCTATTATTAAAACTTCTTTAAAGAAATTTTTTAAAAAGAAGAGAAAGCCATTTTTGTTACATTCTGACATATTGAAGACTTGTCATATGCAATGAGGCTGGAAAGATTAGTTGAGCCCAAATTGGGAAGGGCTTTAAAAGGTAAGCAGAGGAATTCACATTTGACCAAGAAATCAAGAGGAAGCTAGGGAATTTATTAAGCAAAGGTGTGACCTTCTCAGATCTGTATACATTTAAGGAAAATCACTTTGTCAAGAATGTGATGGGAGGAGGGGTTGAAATGAGGAGAGAGTTGAGGTAGGTAGACAAGGAGGCCATTGTGATCATTTACATTCTACTTCCAACATTCCATATTTTGGGGCAACTAGATGGCAGGCACAGTGGATAGAGCACCAGCTCTGGAATTAGAAGGACCTGAATTCAAATTCAACCTCAGACACTTAACACTTACCAGCTGTGTGGCTTTGGCCAAGTCACTTAACTCCAAATGCCTTGTAAAAACAACAGAAAATTCCATGTTCTAATCTTCTTCCCTTCTCCCAACATGCTAAGGTCCCTCCCAATCTTGACATTTTATGTGCAAGATTTCTTCTAAAACAAATATTTCAAGTTTACTTCATGGTAGGAGCTGAGAAGATGCAAAGTTTAGATTTGTGTCTCTGACCTCAAGAGGCCTAAGTCGGGGCAGCTGGGTGGCGCAGTGGATAGAGCACCAGCCTTGAATTCAGGAGGACTCGAGTTCAGATCTGATCTCAGACACTTAACACTTCTAGCTGTGTGACCCTGGGCAAGTCACTTAACCCCAGCCTCAAAAAAAAAAAAAAAAAAAAAAAAGCTTAAGTCTAGGAGAAAGATGAAACATGTTAATTAGAGCTATTGTAAACAAAATGATATGATGCAAATTTAGAGATGCAGTTTCCATGTTGAACTGGATATATTTGTGACTCACATATACAGAAAATACAAGGGTAACTAACCCCTTATTTTGAGACTACTAAATGCAAAAAAATTGTATTAAATATAGTTTCTTGTAACAATTTTAGTTTACATCTAAAGAGTTCCTAGTTTTCTTTCTTTATCGTTTGTTTACTGAAAGTTCATTTTTTTTTCTTTTGCCCTTTGAAACTTTTGTACATTGTGTGACTGGGCTTTGCCTCTATCCCTCTCCAGAATGATAAGCAGTACTTCCAAGATACTTCTCAACATAATCATTAGTGCTTGGACCTTGACAAAGGCTGTATACCCTGAGTAAACATCTGCCCGTCAAACTCATTAATGTTCATTATTCTTGGGTTAATTAGGAGAAGCTATCATAAGTCTTTTCTCTCTCATCTGCCACACACCTCCAAGGAACAGCTACTTCTGAGGTTGCTGAGGGTATGGAATGTGTCACAGTAGATTTTCTTGAAAAAACAATCTTGACCTCATAAAATACATTCTCAGGGCTCAGTCATGTGTAGCCACACCAATTAGTGTTCCTGGATTTTCAAGGCCTATTGAAAAGCAAGAATGTGTTTATAAACTACACCAGAGCTTGAACTCGTTCTTTACATTTAAAAAAAAAAGTAATCCACCACAAATTCCATTGCTGCCAAACATCCATCCTAAGACCCTCAAATGGGCACCAAAGCTTATATTGACACAGTGAGTCTAAGCCGAGGAGTTATTCAGAGCGACTTCTCGCCATAAGGTGATCCTGGTAGCTTTTATCCTCTCTCTATTCACTATCAGGAACTTGTAGAGAAACCCAGCTCTGTGATCCTAGGTGAATTTCACTGTCTGCCTCAGTTTCCTCATCTGTAAAATAAGCTGAGGAAGGAAATGGCAAATAAATCTAGTAGCTTTGGCATGAAAACCTCCAAAGGATTCACAAAGAGTTAGATATGACTGTGATATGACTGTAACACTGAACAAAACACTCCCTCTGCATTTGAAATCCGCCTGGTTTCTATATCCCTCAATAAACCCCTCTGGAATATAAAATAATTATGAGTTGGATTTTTTTTTTTAGTTGCATGGTAACAGAACATAAGCTCCTTAAGGAAGAGACTAGTGCACTTCTTCATTCTAACAGCACCAAACATAATCCCTGGCACATAGCAAATTCCAAATCAAGCCTCAGGCCATGTGCAAAGCCCCAGAGATGCAAAGAAAGGCAAAAACAGCCTCTACTCTCAAGGAAACAACATGCAAACAACTATGTACAAACAAGCTACAGAAAGGATCAATCGGAGATCATCTCAGAGGGAAGGAGAACTGAGAAAGGATTATTGCAGAAGATGGGACTTTGGCTGAGTCTAGAAGGAAGCCAGATAAGCCAGAAGGAGAAACAGAAGACACGGGAAATGCCCAGAGTTCAGAGAGGGTGAGTATTGTTGGAAGAACAGCAAGAAAATCATTGTCACTGTATCACAGGGTACAAGATAATTAAGTATAAGAAGGCTGGAAAGGTAGGAAGTGGCCCACTTTTAAGGACTTTTGAATGATTTGTAGAGCAGTTTACATATGGCAATTAATAAATGCTTACTGACTGATTGTACTCCCATTTACTGCAATTCCAGTATCATCCTAAATTTCTCATTCTCCCTCCCACACATTCAATCATTTCCTGAGTCTTATCTATTGCTGCTTTGCACTATATTTCCCCAGAGCCTTTTTCTCTATTCACACAGCTTTCATCCTAGTTTAGGGCCTCATGTCTCACAGGAATTATTGAAATAGCTGCTTCATCAGCCTCTTTCTCTCAATCTCATCTCCTCTCAGTCTCATTTCCTTGTCTTCCACAACTGCCAAAATGATCTTCCTAAAGTTCAGTTTGACCATGTCACTCCCCTACTCAGTAAACTCAATAGCTCCCTATTACCTCTAGGATGAAGTGCAATTTTCTCTGCTTGTATTTAAAGCCTTCACAGTCTGGCTCCATACTGTTTTTCCAGTCTTACTATGTATCAGTAGTTCTCAAAGTGTGGTTCAAAAATTCCTGGGGGGGGGTCTCTTGAAACCTTTTCAAAAGGCCTATAAATTCAAAATTAATTTTTATTTCTAATATCTATAAATATTATATCTATAAATATAACCCATATAAACAAAAACTCTTTGGATAGCTTTTCAATTTTTAATAGTATTAAAATACTGAGAGCAAAAGTTTGAGAACCACTGCTATATATCACATCCCTCCAGAAGCATACTCTGTAGTGCAGCCAGCCTGACCTAATTGTTATTCTTCACACATAACAATCCCTCTCTCATCTCCATTCTTTGCATAGGCTGCCCTTCGTGTCTAGTCTCCACTCCCTCCCCACCTCTGGTTCTAAAGATCTCAGTTGGTTTCAAAGGATTGCTCAAACAACCTTTGCCCCTCTGGAGCCTTGGGACCCCGATGCAGCTGGGATAGATTCTCTCCTAAACCACCTTGGTCTCTGGGAAGGGAGGAGTTCAATATAGATCACCTTCTACATGGCACCAGGTTCACATCCAAAGGTAACATAAGTACCAGATGTGACCTTGACTCAGCCTATGCCCAGAAGTTCATTCCCAAGGTTACTTACTTTAAGAAAAATTATATATCGTCATATTCATTTTTTGAGTTTTAAATTCTCTCCTTTACTTCTGCTACCCCATCCCCATTGAGAAGGCAGGCAATACAATATCAATTATACATGAATCATTTGCTCGTTAGGTCATTGTTGCTGCCCTGATTCTGGAACTGAGAATCTGGAATATTGGGATGCTTGGAGCTCCCTAGTGACTTTTCGAATTCACACAATTGGAGGTGTTGCGTGCTGTCGTCTCTAGAAGCTGCTGGATCGCTCTCTGGGAAGAGATCTGCTGTGTCTACTCAAATCTCTCCGTCAGATTCTTCTTCCTGTAATGAACCGTTGTCTCCAGGCAGTTGCTGTTAACTCTTGTCCTTAGAAGTGACTTCCCTTCCTGCAGAGAGCTCCGTCAGGCCTGATGTAATGCAGAGAGTCCTTCTTCTATCTCTGAGAGTCCTCTTTTATTCTCCCAGAGAATGGGCGTGGGATAATGCAAGGGCTTCTGGGAAGAACCACCCCAGCCAATGAGCTTTCCCCCTCTATCAAGTCAACCTGAGTTCTCACCTTGTAATTGTCCAGAAAACCTCAGTTCTCACTTAGTAATCCTAACATCTCCCCCTTTCTTTTGATTTAGAACATAGGACAGTCATGACCTTGAAACATAAATCCATCAATATGGGAAGTATTACAGATAATTACATAAATTACATAAGCACATAGTAACATAGTAACGTAACACATGCTAGAAGTATATAACATAATCATAAATTGAAAATTTATAAATGTCCATAAGTCCATTGTCCATTAGTCTCATCTTGTGTGAGGAAGTCCAATGATTCCTGCTGATTTTAAAGTTCTTTAACAGTCTTCTTATTATCCATGCTCTTTCAGTGTCAGATGTTTCTTAGATCTTTTCCTTTATTTTGAGGTCTTTCTCTTTTTCTGTCTCTCTCTGATGGACAAGGCGAATATGACTTGTTGGCACCCATCTGATTCCTTCTCCTGCTGAAGAAATACAAGCAAACCCTCTCTCCCAGGCAGTTAACCGCTTTCTAAATCTCTTCTCATCATCTGACAATTACATTGGAGTTGTTTGCACTGGGCACAGCCCTGTTGGTTTAAAAGGCCTGTATTCTCCCCAAGTGTAATCCATTTTTGCAATCTGATTGCCTTTTGACTCACTTATCAGGTAATCCCTTTCTGCCATGTGATTGCTTTTCTGCTGGTTGATTAAATCATAGTCCTGACCTTCTAAAGGTTCTTTGGGTGTAGCATTAGCTGCCATCATACCCCAAGTCTTTTTTGCCTGGGGCCCTGGACCTGGGCCCCTCATCCCGTTTCCCTGAATTATTCTACACTCAGATGCCCAATGAAGTCCTCTGTTGCATTTTGGACATGGGGTTTTAGGTCTTCTCTCACCCTGTCTTCTCACTCTATCTCCATACCTACACTGAGCTCTTAGATGTCCAATTTTTCCACATTGAAAACATCTCCGAGTTTCTCTAGAAGTCCCTTGCCAGGAGGGACCCTGCCTTTCCACATTCATCATTGTCCGGGTGTAAAAAGCATTTGTTCCCACTGTAGCACAGCGTCTTATGATCTCCTCTAAAGGAGCATCTTTGTCTAATCCCCATATAATTCTTTTGCAAATCTCATTGGCATTTTCCTTAGCCAGATGTCTGGTCATTATTTCTGTAGCCGAATTTTCTCCAATAGTTCTTTTGACAGCAGTTTGCAAACGTCCCACAAAATCTGCAAAAGGTTCATTGGGACCTTGCTGTATTTTAGTGAAAGCCTCTCCACGATCTTTCTGTCCAGGAAGGACACCCCAAGCTTTTATTGCAGCCTTAGCAATTTGCTCATATATTGTCATGGTATAATTAATCTGTTCCGAATTCTCTCCATACTGACCTTCACCAGCTAAGTGCTCAAAAGTGAATTGTGTGTTAACTCCTATTTCCAAATTGCATCTGACTTGAATTTTACATAATTCATGAAATTCCGCAAGCCATAATAAATTTTCTCCAGGTTCCAGGCATATCCTTGCTATGGATTTCCAATCATTCGGGGTTAGGACTTCATAAGACAAACCATCTAGTAACATTTTGACATAAGCTGATGTAGTCCCATAAAGGGTACAACCTTTTTTCAAATCCTTAATTTTATTCAAATCTAAAGGTGCATATCTTCTCATTTTATGACCTACAGAATCAATATTTTCAATCACAGGATATGCATGTATAAAATCACTTATATCCTGTCCTTCTCTCTTAGCTTTAACCAATGCTTTTTCTAATCTTGTCATAGGCTTAGGCTGCTTCACAGGCAATTCTGTTTGTGTTTCTGCCTCTTCCTCTCCTCCTTCTTGCTCCACCCATGAAGGGTTAATTGAGGGAGGAGATGGGAGGTGCTCCTGTTGCTCAGAATTGTACTTAACTTCATTGTTATCTGATTCATCCTTTTCACCTAGTTTAGTTGACACTTCCCCATTTTGCTCCTTCATCTCTTCCTTTAGAATAACATTGTTTAAAGCCAATTGGATTACATTGTATATATGAATTGTATCTTTGGAAATTGAGTTTGGCCTGGAATTGTAGTGTTCACCTAATTGCTTTCCTACTAATTCCCATTCATCTGGATCCAATTCTTCTTCCAGAGAAAAAGAAGGACATATAACCTTCACAGTTCTTAAAAGTTCAGTAATCTCCTCTAAAATTATAATCAATCCTTGGCTTTTCATAACCTTGATGATGCTCTCTAAACATTTTCCTTGAACAGAAGGTGTTTGCCCCATTTCAGCTATAAGAGATTCCTGGTTTAGTCCTTAACAAGTTCCTTATTTATCTATTAGCACACTCACTTAATCTTTAACAAAGTTTCCTCGTTACTCACGGTTCTGGGTCAGAGAGACTGAGATCTAGATTGGAAGCTTTTCCACTGGAATCAGGACTGTGTCTGTCCCTGTTCGGGCACCAAATTGCAAAGGTCTGGTCTAGCTCTTCTTGTCAGGATAAGCAAAAGTCCTTGCCCCACGTGTGGACGCCAATTGTTGCGTGCTGTCGTCTCTAGAAGCTGCTGGATCGCTCTCTGGGAAGAGATCTGCTGTGTCTACTCAAATCTCTCCGTCAGATTCTTCTTCCTGTAATGAACCGTTGTCTCCAGGCAGTTGCTGTTAACTCTTGTCCTTAGAAGTGACTTCCCTTCCTGCAGAGAGCTCCGTCAGGCCTGATGTAATGCAGAGAGTCCTTCTTCTATCTCTGAGAGTCCTCTTTTATTCTCCCAGAGAATGGGCGTGGGATAATGCAAGGGCTTCTGGGAAGAACCACCCCAGCCAATGAGCTTTCCCCCTCTATCAAGTCAACCTGAGTTCTCACCTTGTAATTGTCCAGAAAACCTCAGTTCTCACTTAGTAATCCTAACATGGAGGTGCCAATCTTGCCTACCTAAAATCAAGAGCAACCATCAGGTTGAGGACCAAAGTTTGTTTATGGGGCCACAAGGCTCTGTAGTGCAAACAAATCCCATTCTTTCATTGTAAGAGAAGAAAGCTGACAGACTTTGCCCTCTCTTGCCAATCAAAGAGCCTCTGGCAACTAAGATACTATCAGTATCTCCATTTTACAGATGAGAAAACTTAGACTGGTTAAATGATCTTCCCAGAATCACATGATAAGAGTTGACTTCCTGACTCCAGATCCAGTTGTGACCCTGGCTATTTGTATACTGTCAATTAACCTTTTAAATGAATTAGTATCAAATGAGATTTTGTAGATTTTTTTCTCTATATGGTATATATATATATATATATATATATATATATATATATATACACACACACATATAAAATTGGCCCTGATGGTTTATATCCAAAACCACATAGAATCCAACACTCCTCTGTCAGGAGGCACCTCATCATTATTCTTCTTTATTCATTGGTGATTCCTGCACTGATCAGAATTCCGAAGTGTTTCAGAATTGTTTGTCTTTGCAGTGTGTTTATTGTATAAATTATTCTCTATACTCTTTTGACCTGTTTTTGAAAAGGGTCCCTTTGTGAACTTATATCCCAAAGAAATACTAAAGAAGGGAAAGGGACCTGTATGTGCCAAAATGTTTGTGGCAGCCCTTTTTGTAGTGGTCAGAAACTGGAAAATGAATGGATGCCCATCAATTGGAGAATGGTTGGGTAAATTATGGTATATGAATGTTCTGTAAAAAATGACCAGCAGGATGATTTCAGAGAGAACTGGAGAAACATGAATTGAAAATGTTGAAATGTTACAAATGTTACCCATACATATGCTTTGTAAATAAAAAGCTACAATAATAATTTTTTTAAAAATATTTTTAAAAAGAAAAAAGATTCCCTTAAATTGAAGAACTTGGTTCCCATACTGGATTCCCTTTCCTGCCCTAGAATTTCATAGGGTTTATATAAATTAATCTTTAAAGCCATTGAGTCCTACCACCATCACTATCCCTGATTTTATAGATGAGTTTGTGGCTAGAAAGGATGTCAAAGGCATCTATTCCAAGCCATTCCCATACAGCGTTAAGATATTAGGAAACATCCAGATTTCCAGAGCTAAGGCCCAGCCAGACTGTGCCCTGAGCTTGGTATAGCCCCAATCCTTTGTGCTCCTCCTCTGGATGATCTCACCCTCTGACAAAGTCACATAGTGTATTGCTTTGACCAGCGCCAGGTGTTCTCCAAGCTCAGATCAGACAATCTTGGACAAGTACCCATGAAGCCCTGATATGAATCAAACTTGTCTCATTGTTTCTGTTTCCTTTCATCGTCAGGGCCACAGCTCACTGCCATTGATAGTCATTGGTATAAGTATTAAGATTTCCCCATACTGCCTTGAGTCCCTCCATTAGGAACGGGGTCTCGAGCCTCGGCACATGAGTCTAACCTGCCCTCTTGCTTACACGCCACTTCCCTCACTTTGAAATTAAGCTTCGGTTTGATCCCCAACTCTCTAGCCTGCTCTGTTCAACTCCAACCATCCTCAGGCTAGAGGCCGGTTCGGTCCGATTGACAACAGTGAGTCCTCGCGACTTCCAGTCAAGAGGTGATCCAGCCCTAGCATCAAGTGTTCCCGTGATGTACTTTCTCCTAAGAATTCTAGATTCAAAGGATCTGGGTCCGAATTCTAGGCTTGCCATTCACCACCCTATTGAGCAAGATATTTAAACTCTCTGGGCTTTGGTCCCACCATCTTTTAGAAGCCATTTCACCAGACTGACTACTGTGAACATCAGAGGAGATAAATTATGTAAAACACTTTGCAGTACACATATGTCTCTCATCTTTATTATTGTCATATTAAAGTTAGAAAAGACATAGAACATCCCTATCCTTTAGGAATATCCCTACTCCATTATCCAACTGTCCCATGTTAAAAATAATAGGACACATTTACAATTCTTTAAGGTACACCAAGTGTTTTATATAGAATATTTCATTTGAATCTTAGAACAACTATTGTTTTCATTTTGCATTTGAGGAAACTGAGGTTCTCATCTTCCACAGGAAAGTTTTTGCAATTGCTCTTAATTCTAGTGCCTTTCCTCATTCAATTGTTTCCTATTTATCCTTCTTGGTCCATATGTGTTTGCTTATTGTCTTCCTCATTAGATTATAATGCCTTGAGGAGAGAGACTATATTTTTTCTATATTTTTTTCTCTTTATTTTTTATATGAACTCAGCACAGTGCCTGACACATAGTAGGTGCTTAATGAATGTTTCTCAACTAATTGAATGCTGTACTCAAAGACATTAAGGAACCTATCCAGGCCCAAACAGCTCATGTGTCTAAGGAAGTCTTCCTAACTTTGCATCCAGTACTCTAACCACTGCAAACATGATGTACAACAGGGGAATCTAAGGTGCAGAAAGACTATGGTTGCTGGGAGGCTTTAAATGATCTGCTTTCTGTAATTTGCTTTACAACGGGTAACAGATAAATACTTCCATACTCAGTGGACTTGGCGATCTCATTGATTTGAAAGTTCCCTCCAGAAAGATAACAAAGATCATGAAGCTGCAATCTGGTCCATTCTGTCTCCAATACTCATTTACCTAAAATTAGGAAAAAATGAAACACAGGCATCTTGCATTGCCAGCCACATGGCAGATAAATAGAGAAATAAGGGAGTCCTGACAGCTAACTCTCCTCCACCAAAGACTTACTGACCTCTGCTGATGGAAGGGGCTTTCTCATTGGGGAACTTTCTGCACTGATGAAATCATGAGTTTAATCAACACAAATAAAATTTCCCTTCAACAGGAAGATCAAAATCTATAAAAATCCTTCATGACACTTGACCACATCCTCCTTTATCTTTGCCACAGATCCAAACAAGCTGATAGCGTTCCTTAATTTCTCATGTTTTCCTGAGATAAGGAATGAAACAGACTCACTAATTTTTAATTCCATTCAAATATTAGTTATTAGCATCTACACCCATAGAGAGGATTGAGTTTGGTTCACAACCTAGAATTTTCACTCTTTTTGTTGTTGTTTGCTTGCATTTTATTTTGTTTCTCTTTTTTTGTCCAGTTTGATTTGATTTTTCTTGTGCGGCAAGATAAATGTATAAACATTTATGATATATTGGATTTAACGTAGTTTACCATGTTTAAAATATATTGAACTACTTGTCATCTGGGAAGGAGGTGGGGGAGGGGGGGAATTGGAACACAAGGTTTTGCAAGGACTAATGTTGAATAATTGTCCATGCATATGTTTTGAAAAATAAAAAGCTTTAATAAAGGAAAAAAATATTAGTTATAAGAATTATACCATATTATTTCTCCTATAAGTCCTGCCTGAAGCTTATCTGCCTGGTTAACTATCAGAGAAAGTCTTTTTTTGAGAAAGAAAAATTCAAAGGACCATAGGTTTAGCCCTGAAAGGGATTTGAATGCCTGCCCCATATAGAGACCAGAACCTAAACGAGGCACCTTAAATCAATCACTCGGCCTCCTGCTGCCCCTTTGCCTCCCACACCTTCTCTCAAAAAACACAGAAGAGTTGTCATGAAGATGGGGAAGCAACCCAGATACCCAAGTCCCCCTTTTGTGTGCTTATGGGGCATTTCCAATTCCCTCGTCCATAGAAGTCCATTGCCCTCCCTCCTGACAGATGAGTGGATGCTTTCTCAACAGCAATTCTCTGAGATCGATGCTTCACCCAATGCAGTCCTGCATCTTTGAAGGACCATCCCCTCCCAAATCTGCCCTCCCCCAAGCTCCAAGAGGGTTCCCATCCTCTCCTTGTCTGGATTATCAGAGAAAGGCTCAGGAGCACAAAAATCCACAGGGCTATTCTGGCCTCCCTTTTCTCTGCCAAAGTTCAACCCAGGACAATTTACAAAGAACCTCTCCTGGCTAGTTCTTGACTCCTTCAGAGGTCTTGCTCTATCCAGAAGTGTCCAGAGCACATTAGTCATGGTTCAAAGTCTCTCTGAAGGTACGAAGCTTCCCTGCCTGCCAGGAGGCACATAGGAGTCACAGCAAAATCCTGCGGTCTTCCTTCAAGTCCTCTAGTAGTACCCATTGGAAAGAAAGGCCAGAGAACGAGATGCTTTTCTTTCTGTACACAGGGCAGAAAAACTTACATGGCAATTATCTGGATAATTCTCAGGAATAATCTCTCTTTGACCAGGAAATACTGAAAAGATCACAGACTTAGATCTAGAAAAGACCTTAGAGGTCATCTCATTCTACTGTCTCATTTTACAGAAAGAGAAACTGAGTCATAGAGCTAGAAAGTGATTTACAAGAACTGATTTACTTGCTTCACAGGAGAAATAACAGAGTTGGATGTGAACCCAAGAACTAGAGAGATCTCCAGGGAGATCTTTCTCTCCATCGGACTGGGGGAAGGGGGTGCGATACTGTGGAATTTTTATCTGACCAGCATTCCCCCAAGCTCTCCACAAACAAGACCTCTCATGCATCTATGCTGAAAGCCTGCAAGAATCTGTAACAGATGCAACCATGGAGATAACTTTGTCTGACAATCTGCTAAGCAGCAGCATCAAGACAGGTGTCCAACAGGGAGACACATGTTCACCTAAGACTTTCGCCAGTGTCATTGAGAAAGCCTTCTGTGTACGGAGTCCAAACAGGAAAAAGATCCTCCCCAGATGGCCCCAGATGCTCCTGTTTGCAGTTAGCTCAAAACTGATTACACTGAGCTTCAGAACTCTATGGGGTCTCCTCATTGAGGACCAGCATCATTCAAAAGAGATCCGTCTAGTCATACATGTTGGAGAAACAAAGCGGATGAAAACTGAAAATTGTCCAGGTAACAGAATGCAGATGGATAGGCAGCCTACTGAGTTTTATACACACACACACACACACACATATATAATATATAATATATATAACACATGTACATACAAATTCATTTGTGTATATTGTATGTATTGTGTACATATGTATGTGTATATATACGTGTATACCTATTGTATATGTACACATATATAGTACACATATACACACATATATAACATATAATATATAACACACATGTACATACAAATTCATTTGTGTGTATTGTATGTATTGTATACATATGTATGTGTATATATAAGTGTATACCTACTGTATATGTACACATATATAGTACACGTATACACACATATATAATATATAATATATAACACATGTACATACAAATTCATTTGTGTGTATTGTATGTATTGTGTACATGTGTATGTGTATATATACGTGTATACCTACTGTATATGTACACATATATAGTACACGTATACACACATATATAATATATAACACACATGTACATACAAATTCATTTGTGTATATTGTATGTATTGTGTACATGTGTATGTGTATATATACGTGTATACCTACTGTATATGTACACATATATAGTACGCATATACACACATATATAATATATAACACACATGTACATACAAATTCATTTGTGTA
>NC_133617.1:20180313-20255313 GCF_048593235.1 Sminthopsis crassicaudata
CTTTCTCTTCCTCTTCTTCCTCCTTCTCTTTCTTTTCCTTTTTCTTCAATGCTTCCTCCTTTTCCTTATCCACTTTTTCCCCTTCCTCCTTTTCTTCTTCATCCTCTACATTTCCTTCTTCCTCTTCCTCCTTTTCTTTCTTCTCTTCCTCCTCTTCCTCCTCCTCTTCTTCCCCCTTCTATTCTTCTTCCTTCTCATTCTCTTCCTCCTTTCCTCCCTCTTTCTCTTCCTCCCCCTTTTCTTCACTGGCCTATGGGGTAAGAAGAGAAAGGAATCCAGTGGCTGGAGATGGGGAAGGATGACAGCTATTAAGCCATACCTCATCCCTGAACTCTGTTCAGTCCTGAAGCCTCACTCTGATGGTTCGCCAATAATCCAGTGACAAAGATGAGCTCTGTTCTGTTTCCAACAGGGCCCCTTCCCTGCTGGCTGGATGTCAGGACGGCTCCTGCTGGAAAACTCCCTGCCCCCAGGCCCGGATGGTGGAGTGTGTCCAACAGCCCCACACTATGGAAAGTCACATTTCCTGAACAGCAGGAGGGGGAGTCTGAGTCTGTCTCATCCCATAACGAGACAGAGGTAATGAACTCACACTGCTTTCCTGGGCTTGCTGATTAGGACGAGCTCGCAATTTTTAAGAAACAGTAAGTGCACTGATGGAACGAAGGTTGGCATTTGGAAGGTTTGATTTTGTTTAAAGAGTTTTCTCTTCTTTTGATGACTTGATTAGGCGTCAGAAACCATCAGATGCTGCCTCCCCTGTGAAGGCAAGTCACTTAACCCCAATTGCTTTACCAAGAAGAAAAAATAGAAAGACAGACTTGAATTCAAATCCTGACTCCAATACTTATGGCTTGTTCAACCCCCTCATTTACCTGATGAAGAAACGGAGACCCAGGGAGGAGAAATCACTTCAGATTCTTCATCAGTTAAATGAAGGGGTTGAACTTCATGGCCCCTTTTCCAGCTCTACATCAATGATCCTAAGTCTAAATTCAAAAACTTAAGACCTGAGAATCTGGGGGTTCCTTCCTCCTGAAACATGCTGATGATTCCTCCATACAGGAGCAAGAATACTACACCCCATGGGAAGCAATGCTGGCTCCCCCATCTTTTCCATTCTATCATTCAGGAAAATGAATTGTCAAACGAGAGGTGGTCTCTGAGAATTTGACTTCATTCCAAACCCAAGCTGGAAGCACCTGGTCATTTGTATTCTTTGCTCTATTGAGCTCTTTGGACATTTTTTCTCCCATAAGCCAATGGGAGGGAGTTGTCTCATTTTTATCACTAGCACCAATCATATTCAAGGTACACAGTAAGTAGTTAGCAAGTGTTTGCTTATTAATTCATTGATTATTTCCAATAAACATTTATTAAGTGCCTACTAGTTGTTACGCATTATGCTAAGTAAAAAAAGAAAAATCTTAATTATTTTTTTAAATCCCTGCTCTCAAGAAGCTTGTAGTCTAAAAAAGGGAGACATAACTCACAAGGAGATAAAGATGGGGAGGGAGATAGAAACACCAGAAAGTAACATGCTCAAGTGCCCCTTGTTCCATGGAATTGAAACCAGCAGCCACAAAATGGATTATTTATACAGCAGCAATGTCTCCCCAGCAGACTGTAAACTCTTTGAGGGTGAGCCATGTATGTATGTGTGTATTTGTGTGTGTTGTTATTATTCGGTCACTTCAATCATGTCCCACTCTTCATTTAGGAATTTACTTGGCAAGGTATTAGAGTGTTTTGCCATTTCCTTCTCCAGCTTATTTTACAGAATAAGAACCTAATTATTGACTAGCTGTGTGAGCTTGGGCAAGTCACTTCACCTTGTTTGTCTTAGTTTGTCTAAGCCCGGGATCACACACTAAGGTTGCATTTGAACTTAGGAAGATGAGTGTTCCAGGCACAAGGCTCTATGCTTTTCTCTTTGCATCCTAACAGTTCTCCAAGGCCAAAAGACACTTAGTACATGTGTGTAGGAATTGAATCCAATTGTAGAATAATAGACTTACAACTACAAGGTTATCTATCCCATGGTTGTCAAAGTGTGATTCGGAGAATCCTGGGGTCTCTGAAACTCTTTCAAAAGGGTCTACAAATTCAAAGTTAGTTTTTGTTTCTAATATGGTAAATATCTCTAAATATGACCCACAAAACCAAAATCTCTTTGGACAGATCCTCAATCATTTTTAAATATAAAACATACTGCGGAACAAAAGTTTGAGAACTACTGGCACTAGCCCAGATACCTCACTTTACGAGAGAGGAAATAGTCTCAGAGAGTAAGTGGCTTGCCTAAATTCACCCAGATAATAAGGAGTAGAAGCAGGTGCCCCGGTGCTGAATTTAGTCAATTGGTCAATAAGTACTTAGTAAGCACTTACTGTATACAAGGAATGAGGAAATATACATGTATACATCCATCTAGGGACTCCAGAATAATGAAGATAACTCCATACAAATAAAATGGAGACAGGGTCATTAGTAGATAACCAATAATCGATGGGAAGGTGCCAGAATGAAGAGAAGCTGGAAAGGCTTTTCACAGTGAGTGAAATTTTAGCTGAGACTTGAAGAAAGCTACTGGTCTGGGTTCTCTGCTCCATTACCTCCCTGCTCCACAACAGCTGCCACAGCAGGGCCTTGCTCTGAAAACCCTATTTAAACCCAGGTTCCCTCAGATTTGGGGCCCTTAATATACAAAGGGCATATCCCATTGTTCATCTGGGTCACCACTCAGCATAGTGGATGGTAGGTACAAGAGGTCCCCCATACAACACTAGCCCTGATTTTCCCTTCAATGCTGTGCTGTCTGTGATTATCAATAAACGAGGAAGAAATGAGTGGGGGGGGACATTTCAGACAATCACAGAATTTCTAGTTAGAGGGACTCAATGGCTTTCCAACTCAACTGGTCAGAATTATCTCCATTATATCCTACAAATGGTCATCTGGATTCTCCTTGGAGACCCCCAATGAGGGAGGATCCCTACCTTACAAATCAGCCCGTTTTGCTGTGGGGAAGCTCTAAGGACAGACACAGAATTATCTCCATTACATCCCACAAATGGTCATCTGGATTATGTTTGGAGACCCCCCCCCCCAAAGAGGGAGGATTCCCTACCTCACAAAGCAGCCCATTTTGCTGTGGGGCAGCTCTAAGGATAGACACTGTTTCCAGACATCTGAATCGGTCTCTATAGCTTACATCCATCACCCAATCTTCTCTCTTAGGCCAAGCAGAACAAATCCAATGCATCTTCTCCATGAGAGCACTTCAAATATTTGACCACTATTTTATATCCCCAGGACCTCACGCTCCTCTTTCCCAGCCTCTCTCTACTATGAATATGGAATGATGGGATATCAATCCAGCATTGATACTCACCACCTTCTCAGCCCCCTCAGCCACTTCCTTCCTCTAATTGGAGGGCTGGAGGGCAGAGCACTCAACTCCTCCCAAAGCCTTTCTTTATATTGGGCTCTGAACTTTGCAGTTAAACACATCATTTCCCATCAGCATCTCTGCTTGATATCAGCTGCATGAGCATCATGTCCCAACTCAAGTGGGGTTGCTTTTAGGTCCCTAATGTGTATCCTCTTTCCCCGTTAGATTGTGAGCTCCTTGAGGACAGAACTTGACTTTCTTTTTCTTATTTATATCCTCAACACTTAAGATGGTGTCTATTCAAGTCAGTAAATAAATGTTTATTAAGTGCCTACTGTGTGCCAGGTAGGCACTTAAAGAACATTTATTTACTGACTGAATAGACACCATCCTAGACCTGTGTCCTGGTGCACAACTCTGGTACTCCTGAGTTTTAAATTATATTCACTTCTAACTAGAACTTTCCAGCAGCTTGCTTACACAGAACACCCCCCTTTATCCTAAAGAGAGACCCTTGGTTTGCTACTGGTCTGGGTTCTCTGCTCCATTATCTCCCTGCTCCATAACAGCTGCCATAGCAGGGCCTTGCTCTGAAAACCCTATTTAAACCGAGGTTCCCTCAGATTTGGGGCCCTTAATAGACAAAGGGCATATCCCATTGTTCATCTGGGTCACCGCTCAGCATAGTGGATGGTAGGTACAAGAGGTCGCCCATACAACACTAGCCCTGACTTTCCCTTCAATGCTGTTCTATCTGTGAATATCAATAAGCCATTTTAACCCGTCATCACTGGATACCATTCATCCAAATTTAAATCCAGTTCTTATTTTACAGAAGGGGAAACTGAGGGACAACATAAAGTAGTTGAACATGCATTGAATCTGTGGAAAGAAGATCCCAAATTAATTTGCCACAGCCTAACTTTGGTGTCTTGGAGTCTCTTATTTTCTATGTAAGTTGAAAAACATCTGGATAAATGGTCTATAAGGCTTTTCCAACTTTAAATCCATTTGAGGTCAAAAAGAGCAGAAATAGGGACTCATCCAGGATCACACTAGCTAACGAACCATTGTTCCAGTCATGGTAGGCTATGGGCATCTATAATGGGAGATTTCAGGTGCTCTGGTAAGCATGTCCCCAGCTGCCACTATTCTCCTTATGTACAAGAGGAAAGGGTTGGAATAATAACAAAGCTACTCAATCCAACTCAATGAGCAAACATGTAGATGCCTGTTGAGTACAAGGCATTCTGCTAGCCAACAGGAACAAGAAAAACAAGAACAAAAATCTCCTCTGCCTTCATGAGGGAATATAATAATAATTGGCTCATTCATGCATCTTCTTATTGGACCAAAACATTATTTCTTGCAGCTTGAAGACCCAGATTACAGAAATAGTGCCATTGTCAAGCCCTTCACTTAACCAGGCAAAACTGGAACATTTCGTCATCGTTGGACAAGTCCGGACAAAATACAAGAGAGGCTAGCATCAAGTCAAAAGACAAATGGAGATAATAAATATCATGCTAAAAATATATGGTTACAACAAGTTTCACCATGAGAAAGAAAACGTCTCTGTCTTATAAAGGTGCCATTGAATTAACCACTAACTCTCCATGATCAGATAATGAGTTAAGGAGGAGGAGTAGAAAAAGAAGAGGAGGAAGAAGAATCAAAAGAGGAAGAAGAAGAAAAGGAGGAGAAAAAAGAAGAGGAGGAGGAGGAAGAACAAGAACAAGAAGAAGAAGAAGAAGAGGAGGAAGAAAAGGAAGAACAAGAAGAAGGAGGAGAGGAGGAGAGGAGGAGGATAACAAGGAGGAGGAGGAGGAGGAGGACAAGGACAAAGACAAGAACTCCACCACAGCAATTTCATCTTGTTCCAGGCACCTCTTCAACCATAGGCACCCTCTCCAGCTTCACAGGGTTTGCTTTGCCCCCTGCACAGCACCTTCTACCCCTCCACATCCTACTTTCCAGCCACACACAGCTGCTCGATGCCCAGGGTATTCCTGTGACAATGATACACTAGCCGAACTCATTCCTCTATGATTAAGATTTTCCATCCCATCATTTCTTCCTAATCCCAATGATTCTGACCCTTTAGATGGCAATCTCAATAACTCCCACTGACCACTCCCTTATCTCTAGCCATCTCAACCCAACTCCTCCTATGCCAATTCCCATTTTAATGGCACCCAACCCTTCCACTGTGTTCTTTGGAATGTCTATTCCATAGGGAACAAAAGACTTTATTTTAAACCTTTTCCTTTCTTGTTCTTTCTATCTTCCGGGTCTTACTGAGACCCAGCTTCTCTGTAGTAACGCAGCTTCTCCAGTCATCCTTTCCAGCATTGGCTGCACTTTCTCTCATTCCCACTAACTCACTGGTCAAAGTAGAAGAGTCAGAATACTCCTTGCTGCTTCTCATCACTTCCAGATTCTCCCATCACTCAGTAACTTCTCCTCCACTGAGATTCACTCAATCCATATTTGTCACCCAACCAAGATTGCCTAGAATATTGTAATAACTTGCTTGTTGGTCAAGGATTCTCCCATCACTCAGTAACTTCTCCTCCACTGAGATTCACTCAATCCGTATTTGTCACCCAACCAAGATTGCCTAGAATATTGTAATAACTTGCTTGTTGGTCAAGTTTCTCTCTTCCTAAAGCACAAGTCTGACTGGGTCACCCCTCTATTTTATCACCTCTAAGCAATCTTGGTATCTTCAGACTTTTAGAGACCCGTCCTTCCTGCCTCAACTGGTTTCATGCCTGGTTCATATTTCTTTTCTGGCACAGTACATATAATGGATCTGGAATTAGGAAGACCTGAGTGGAAATCTGACCTCAAACACTTAGTAGTTCTTTGTCCCTTTATCCAATCTAAGATCTTTTCTTGCCAAATTACAGCCTTGAATTATTCTTACCATATGGCTTCCTTCTTTTCTACTCATGTGCTGCTGAACATAACTAAAGAAAATCATGAAACCGTGATCATTGGTCCACTACAAATTTATGATACATGACGTCAACTGAGCTTTAACAAGGTGATTCTTTTATGCCACTGTCACAGTCACCACAACAGCTTCTTCAGTTCTTTTCATCCCTCCTCAAATCTCCCATGGCTCTCTCCTTCTTTCTTCTCAGCTGAGAGTCTTGGACACTGGGGAACAAAATAAGACCATTTGCAGACAGCTCCTTCTTCCCTCCCATTCCTCTTCACACATCACTCAGATGTCTTTTTCAACCATTTCCTTCTTTTCCCATTTCACATAAAGAAGTAGGCTTCTTGCCACGAAGTGCATTATAAGAGATACCTTATGTGTAGGGTCAGGGGCCTCTCCCACCACCCACAATTGCAAACTCTTCTATATGCACATATGGTGACCGCACACCATCTCATATTATCTAGAAGTTCATCCCTACTTTCTCATTTATCTTCCTTCTTTCCAAGTCTACTAGCTGTTTATCTACTGCCTACAACCATGTCTTCCCCATCCTCCAAAAAATCTCCCTTTATCCCATCCATCCCTACTAGCCATCATCTTCTCTCTCTTCCCTTTTATAGTTAAACTCTTTGAGAAGGATGTCTACAATGAATATTCCTCACTTCCTCTCTTTTTACTCTCTTCTTGACTCTTCTGACCCCAATATTCAACTGAAACTTCTGTCTCCAAAGCTATTGATGATATCTTAATTGCCAAATCTAACAGTCTTTTCTCAATTCTCATTTCTAACTTCTCTGCTATATCCAGTCTTGAAGTCCAGGATTGTCCTTGATTACTCATTGTTTCTCCAACTCTCATATCTAACGAATTGTCAAGCCCAGTCATTTCTACATTTGAAACATCTCCCTTAGGCGTTGCCTTCTGTCCTTTGACACCACCACCCTGTACCACCCTGGTACAGTTCCTCATCACCTCTTGCCTAGAATATTGTAATAACTTGCTTGTTGGTCAAGTTTCTCTCTTCCTAAAGCACAAGTCTGACTGGGTCACCCCTCTATTTTATCACCTCTAAACAATAAATAAATTAATATATATGTATGTATAGAAAATATAAAAAGATGAAAATAAATTAAATTTAAATTAATAAAAAAAATAGGAAGGAAAAGGAAGGAAGGAAGAAGGGAAAGAAGTCAGAGAGGGAGGAAGAGAGGGAGGGAGGGATGGAAGGAGGAAAGGAAGGAAGGGAGATGAAGGGAAGGACAGAAAAAGGGAAGGAAGTGAGAAGGATAGAAGGAAGGAAGGAAGGAAGGAAGGAAGGAAGGAAGGAAGGAAGGAAGGAAGGAAGGAAGGAAGGAAGGAAGGAAGGAAGGAAGGAAAGAAGGAAGGAAGGAAGGAAGGAAGGAAGGAAGGAAGGAAGGAAGGAAGGAAGGAAGGAAGGAGGGAGGGAGACAGGGAAGGAGACAGGGAGGAATGGAAGGAAGGGAGATGAAGGGAAGGAAAGAAAAAGGGAAGGAAGTGAGAGAGGGAGAGAAGGAAGGGAGGAAGGAAGGAAGAAAGAAAGGAAGGAAGGAAGGAGGCAGGGAGGGAAGGAGGAAGGAAGGAAGGAGGGAGACAGGGAGGGAGGGAAAGTGGGAGGGAGAAAAGCATAGAAGGGAGGGAGGGAGGAAAGGGAGAGAGAGGAAGGAATGGAAGGGAGAGCGGAAGTGAAAGAAGGAACGAAGGAACGAAGGAAGATTAAAAAATAAAATCCCCTCTTTGTCTTTTAAAGTCCTTTTCATACAGGGAGGCTTAGAGAGACTTACATCAATTGATGCTGAGTGAAATGAGCAGAACTGGGAGATCACTATACACTTCAACAATGATACTGTATGAGGATGTATTCTGATGGAAGTGGATATCTTCAACATAGAGAAGAGCTAATCCAGTTCCAATTGATCAATGATGGACAGAATCAGCTACATCCAGAAAAGAAACACTGGGAAGTGAGTGTAAACTGTGAGCGTTTTTTGTTTTTCTTCCCAGGTTATTTTTACCTTCCGAATCCAATTCTTCCTTTGCAATAACAACAACAACAACAACAAAATTCGGTTCTGCACATATATATTGTATCTAGGATATACTATAACATATTTAACATGTATACGACTGCCTGCCATCTAGGGGAGGGGGTGGAGGGAGGGGAGAGAAAAGTTGGAACAGAAGTGAGTACCAGGAATAATATTGTAAAAAAAATTACCCATGCATATGTACTGTCAAAAATGTTATAATTATAAAATTAATAAGAAAAAAATAAAATAAAATCCTTTTCAGTTTTTCACCTTACTCTCCTCCAGATGCTCTGGGATCCAATGACATTGACCTCCTTACTTATTCCTCAAAAACAGCACTCCATCTTCAAGCTCCAAGCATTTTCACTAGCTGTCCTTCATGCCTGGAGTTCTTTCCTTCCTCATCTCCTCATCCTGACCTTGCTGGCTTCCCTGCCTTTCTACAAGTCTCTTCTAAACTCCCATGTTCTTCAAGAAGCCTTTCCCAGTCTTCCTTAATCTTATGTCTTCCCCCTGAGACAACCCCTAATATTCAATCTGCCCATGCAGGTCTTCTTCCCCATTAGGCCATGAACTCCTTGAGAATTGAAACCATCATTTGCCTTCCTTTAAATCCCCAGCACTGGTATACAGTAGGCAGGTAATAATTGTTAGTTGATTGACTGATCCATAAGGACACATAGCTGTTGTGTGACAGAGGAAGGACACGGCCCCTTGTCTACCTGGTTCCATGTACTATCCCAGTCTGCAACATACCTAACAACTTGTTATCCAGCCTTTCCACTTTTCAGTTTTGTTTAAAATATTTTCCTTATTCCAAGCCCAAATTTTCCCTTTTTTGTGCCCTCCACCCATCATTCCTGGTTCTTTGGCCTGGGTTAGGCATTACATTTCTAATACTTCTTCCCCATCTCCATCATTCTCTCCTTTTCCTTCAACCCTCACTACAATTATTCACCTATTCCCATAAATAAAGACAAGAATTTGGTGTGACCCTTTGGTCAAGGATGACCTCCAGGATTAGCTTCCCCAAGTGCACCAAGAGGCATCAGAAAAACAAATAAAAAAAATATATACCAATTCATTCCGGGCCATGTAGCCAAAAATAAACACTGATTGTTCCCAGAGTGCCGCAAATAATAAGTTGTATTCCATGGCTCCCGGAGAGAATTGAAAAACTCGTTTTCTCTGGAGGAAAAAGAAACCAGGCCCTATAAACTAAAGCCAGGACTGTTCCAAACACTGCATTAAGGACATTCTCTATTCTGATTTTACAAGCCGGAGTCAGGTACACACGCTGAGTCTCTTGAATATATTTACAATAAAATCAGCATAATGCACAGTTAATATTCAGAATGTGATTAATCCAAATACCCCATTCCACATTCCAATTATATCCACTGCTTGCCAACGTAGGCCATGTTTTGCTTAAACGCATATGGAGTCAATCGGAGCTTTAGATTTATGCCCATTGCTGAATACTAGGCTTTCTGATGGTAATAAGTTATATTCCTATTATGTGGTGGGCAATAAAAAATCTGATATTTATTCTCTGGATTTTTTAGAAAGTCTCAGAAAGTGGCTGAGCTGCTAGAACATTGCTACATAATTCACAAACTAATGTCATGGTCGTGGTGTTATTGGGTTTTGAGAAACTAGAGAAGAAATTGGAATTCTCGTCTCCTCGACCATATTCAGAAGAGAGAGATTACGTCTTCCTTCTGGGTGGCTCCTGTGTCTGGGAGATGGGCGAAGCTGGGCCCCTCTTACATGTCCCCATTTACAAAGTTCCATCTCCCACCTCCATGCCTTTGAAGAGGCTGTCCCTCATGTCTGCTGTCCTCCCTTCCTGCACTTCTGCATCCTTCAAGATTTTTTCATCCAAAAACCTCCTAAATAAGGTCTTTTTCTGATTTAGCCAGAGGCAGCTAGGTGGTTTAATGGAGAGAGTTGTGGGACTGGAGTCAGGAAGATATGGATTTAAATACAGCCTCAGATACTTACTACCTGTGTGATCCTGGGCAAGTCATTTAACCTTAACTAATTGCTTCAGTTTCCTCAACTGTTAAAATGAGGTTAGGAACAATACCAGGACACATATGTGGTGTAGCAGATAGAACACCGGGCTTGGAATCAGGAAGATTCGTCTTCACATGTTCAAATCTGAGCTCAGACACTTGCTATCTATGTGATTCTGGACAAATCACTTAACGCTATTTGCCTCAGTTTCCTCATCTGTAAAATGATCTGGAGAAGGAAATAGCAAACCACTTCAGTATCTCTGCCCAATGAGACAACAGCAGTCTTCACCTAACAGGGTTATTGTGAGGATCAAATGAGATAATATTTGTAATGTACTTAATAAAGTTCTTGGCACATAGTAGGTGCTCAATAAATGCTTATTCCTTTCTCCTAATCTCCCCCACTCTTAGTGTTTTCTTCTTCCTAGAAAAATATTTTGTATTTTCTCTGTGTATATTTCACTTTGGTTTATCTATGGACAAATTATCTCTCCCCAATAGAATGTAAATTTCTCTAGTCAATCAATAAAACAAGCATTTATTAAGCCCTTACTAGTGCCAGATAAGGCTATTGATGCTAGGACATACAAAGAAAAAAATAGCAAAATGGCCCCTTCCCTCAAGGAGCTTATATTCTAGCTGAGGTGACAAATGTATGTTGCTCAGTACTTACAGAGTTAACACAAGATCATTTCAAGGGCACCAGCAGCTGGAGAGAGGGAGAGGAGGAAAGGCTTCTAGTAGAAGGTGGGGATGCGAATTATGTGGGAGGAGAAGGGCTGATTGGAAAGCTCCGATCAACTGATTTCCCCTCAGGCCCCTAAGTGTAATTGCCCACTTAAAGGGGCAGGATTTATGAAATGTCAATGTCTTAGAAAAAAAAGTGTTAAAGGGGTGTTTAGCCTTTATTATTCCTCTAGAAATGGGAATTTATTTCACCCAACTTGATGGCATTAGAAGGCAGGTAGCCATGCCCCTGGAAGCTTAAAAAAGCAAGCTATTGTCAGTGCAGCATTGAAAGCTACAGGTTGAACTTATTATGTCCTTAAAAAGAAAAGTGCTACATAATAGACTAAAATCAGTTTTATATATCAGCCTCTTATTCTATTCTGCTAGATCTATGGAAACAAATCCATAAATTTGTTTGGTCGTTATTAAATTCAGAATAATCTTGTTTGAAGAAAAACACTCATTAAAATCAATCAAGGCAGGAGAGGTAAACTTTGGAAACTACAGAAATCAAGTGGAGAATGGCTGAATAAGTTGTGGTAGACGAATATCATGGAATATTTCATAAGAAAAAGTAACCATGAAGAATTCATGTTGACTTGTAGCTGGTTAGCTTAGCTGGGTAAGGCCTTGTGTTACTGAAATTGAGCTGATTATTCAGCTGTAATCTCAGAGAGCTAGACCCGGTGAGTAGAATAACATGGTTCTGGTTAGTTGTTATTGGAGAGGATGGATTTAAAAAAAAAAAGAAAAGAAAGAACCTTTCACCGTGCTATGGAGTCTGGATGTCCACAACCAAGGAGCCTTGAAAAGATTCAGTAATCAACATGTATAATTTTACAGAAACTTGCAACCCAAGATCTAAAGAGTTTTTGAGCTAGAAGCTTTCAAGGGGAAAAACAAGTCTATTTGGATCCAAAACACAGAATTCAGTTAGATTGGAGTTCATCTATTTGTAAATGAAACATTGTGATGAAAACTTAGCTTGCCCCAGCTCTCTCTCTATCTCATTGTCTCTCTCTTACTCTGTCTCTCACTGTGTGTCTCTCACTGTGTGTCTGTCTTTTCCTGTTTCTGTCTGTGTCTCTCTTTTCTGTCCTCTCTGTCTTTCTCTCTCTATCTCTCTGTCTCTATCTCTCTATCTTTATCTCTGTCTCTATCTCTTCTCTGTCTCTCCGTCTCCCTGTCTTATCATCATCATCATCACCATCATCATCATCATCATCATCATCATCAACAACAACAAAGGACTTTTTCCATGCGTATCCTATCTGAGATATATATAAGCACAGGGATTTTTTCCCATGCCCATCTTCTCCAAGCACATCTGAGGTTGCCCAATTTCCCTACTTTGCCCAATTCAGTTCTTCCTTATTCTCCCTTCTCAATATAAATCCCTTGCTTTACTCTGCTGAGAGACCTATCTCCCTTAAGGCAGAAGACCCCCTGTCTCTTTTAATACCTAAATAAAAGCCCCTTGCTTGATTTGGAGACCATTTGAGGCAGAATTCTTTCAGAGATGACCTACATCCCACACCCTGGTACCCCAACCTTTCCAGCATAGCCCAGCAATCTGACTTTTAAACACAGCTACACTTGCACAGAGAAAGAAATACTTTCCTTTATAAAATACAAAAGAGAATATAGACATTGCCTGATTCCCAATGGGGGCTAAAAGGCACCATGGTGCATAGAGTTCCTGGAGTTAGGAAGGCACTTTGTTTAGGTCATTTTTTCAGTCATGACTAACTCTCTATGACATCATTTGGGGTTTTCATGGCAAGAAAGTCCAATGGGATCCCAAAAAGTCGGGCAGAACTAAAGAACAACCATCACAAATTGCCTCAGTGCCTAGGGCAGTAATCCATCCCTGCCTTACCCATTCTCAAAGACCTGGCCTTCAGGTGGGTCTCAGGCCTCTGTATCAACAGCCATTCACTAAGCACTTATTACATAATACCACTTTGCCAGGTAAGCACTGAGAGAAATACAACGGGACCAAGAAATAACCGCTCCTCATATGGAGTTTGCAATCTAACAGGAAGAAAGATGCACATCTTTTAGGAGAGTGGATTTATTTGCTTGTTGTTGTTTTTAGTGCTGGGATTTTTAAAATTTTATTTTATTTTCAATCCATGGAACAAAACAAATTCTATACCAGTACAATAAACAAATGATGATTGCACATGAAACTACCAATCTACTACATACAGTTTGCTTTTTCTTCTAAATATATAATAAAATGAACATGGAAATTTCTTTTTTTCCCCTTTTTTCTTCCTTCTCCTTCTTGTCCTACATGTGTCTATTATTAGAACAAATAAGTATATATGTAAAATTATTCTGTACATACTTCTATTTATTAATTCTTTTTCTGGATGCAGATAGTATCTCTCTTCACCTGTCCTTTTTTTAAATTTGTATATTTGTGATAGTCACAGTGACTCAGTCACTCAATCATCCTTAAAACAATATAATTCTCTTGGTTCTAAATTACCCCAGCCTTCCTCCCAGCTAGTTGATGTAATACAAAGAATAATGCACATATACCAAAGACAGTATTTCTTTTATAAATTATAAATATGTGTCCATGTATTTTCATCCCTTTATAAAGTTTTTAAGAGGTCTGTGATTTTACATGATAGCTCATGCAAAAACTAGACCAAATTGCCTATTGTCTTTAGAAGAGGGAAGGGGAGGGAGGAAGGAAGAAGTTTGGAACTCAAAATCTTGTAAAAATGAATGCTAAAAATTTTCTTGAAATGTAACTTGGGGAAAAAAATAAAATGCTATTTGTAAAGAAAAAATTTTTTGTGATTGCACCAAATGGGCCCATTGGCCCAGTGAAATCAATTTACCAACCTTGCTTAGTCAAATACCAACACCTGATTTTGGGCTCAGAAGAAAGAAGAGAAGGTAGATAGAGCTGGGAGGGCAGGACAAAAGAGAAGGAAGGCACATCAAGGAGCAGCCACAAGGTCACATAAAAGGATTCTGGGTCACTGGAAGACCCTGGACTTCCGACCCCAAGGAAGCAATTCTGTCTAGAATTCCCTTCTCCCCTGAAGCCTGAAGCTTTTCCTCTGGGCACAAGAAATGTCTGTTTCATTAAAGTCTGTTTACCTTTCTTGGTTTTAAATGTTTACATTATCATTTAATTTGGCAGTTGAGATAAATGGAGTCAAGCCAGGTCTTGCTAATTTGGTATACTTCTCGAGAATGTCATTAGAACAGGCAATTGAGGGGAGCATCCTCTCTGTTTTTTAGCAGAGCAGTCTCTGGGGACTTAGAAAAAAATAGAAACAGAAAAAGAGAGAATTTTTGTACTGGAAAACGTATACAGGCAGAGTCAGTAATGAGGTAGGCGTGTCTGAATGGCCTACCCACCACTCCATCCCACTACTGCTACATGGGACTTCAAAGCACCATATAAACATACTGTCTGGTCACTAAAAGCAGAGGCCCAAGACCTAGAAGGGAACTTTGAGATTCTCTTGTCTCACTCCTTTATTTTGTAGAGGAGAAAGCTGATCTCGGAAAGACTTTTTGACTTTCCAAAATCACCATGAATAATATATGGCCCTTACCCACTTGGCACTTATGATCTAACAATCTAGCTGACTGGTTGGGAGAAGTTATGAAAATGTATGTCTTACCATCACACACCTCTCAAAGTGTCTAATATAACAAAAAAGGAAAATATTCCATGTTGGAGGGGATGTGGGGAAAATTGGAATACCAATGCATTGCTGGTGGAGTTGTGAACTGATCCAAACATCCTGGAAAGCAATTTTAAACTATAACCACGGGGCTAAAAAAAAAAAAAAAAAAAAAAAAAAAAGTACTTATCCTTTGGTCCAGCTCTATCACTGCTAGATTTATATCCCAAAGACATTCAAAAATAGGGGGACAGTAAGGGGAAGGGCCTATTTATATAAAAATATGCATAACAACTCTTTTTGGGGTGGCTAAGAACTGGAAATTTTGATTGATGGATGATCATCAATTGGGGAATGGCCAAACAAGCTGTCATATATGATTATAATAAAACATTATTGTGCCTTAAAAAATGGCAAGCACGGTGATTTCAGAAAAAATTGGCAAGATTTACATGAACTGATGCAATTTTTAAAGGGAACAGAATCCAGAGAAGGTTGTACACAGTAACAGCAATATTGTGTAATGATCGACTGTGAATGATTTAGCTATTCTCAGCAGTACAATGATCCAAGACAGTCCCAAAAGACTAATGATGAAGTACTTGCTAGCTGCCTCTAGAGAAAGAACAGATATTGATTGAATACAGACTGAAACAGCTTTTTTTTTTACTTTCTTTCTTCTTAATTCACATCTTCTTGTACAAAATGACTGATATGGAAAAGTTTTACATAATTGCACATGTGTAACTTATATTTGATTGCTTCCAATCTCAAGGAGGGGGGAGAGGGAAGAGGCAAAGGGGAAGGAGGGAGGAATAAAATTCAGAATTCAAAACTTGAAATAAAAATGTTTTTAAAATTGGAAAAAGAAAGTGTATCTCTTCCTTCTTTGCTGAGATGAGGGATCATAGGTCGGGAATTATTGTTCATTCTTCATTTTCTAAGAGGACCAGTGGTACAGCAGGGTGATGGCATGACTTGCATGTGAATTAGATTTAAGGGAGACAGAGCTGCACAGAGTTATCAGCCTCACTTTCTCTTCCTGAGTCATTGAAGTTCAGTAGCAGGAGAAAAAGCAGGACTACTGCCAATGGCCCATGATGCAGTAGATGACCTTAGCATCTTCCATGTCTGGCAGTACCTACTTCAGCTGCCTTCTTGGCCCTTGGAACATATAGATGCCCATTCTATCAGAGGAAGTCTTCACATACTAAGAGCAGACATCCCTCCCCCTCAATTATCAACAAACCAAAGCCTATTGGTTACCCTCAGCCTAGTAATCCTGTCTGTTAAGATAGTTCTACTATTTGCTACAGCTTCTTGGAGTCACAAGTGAGAGCTGGGAAGGAAGTGGACACTCAAGATGGATAAGCAGCCCTGAAAGGGGTTCAGCAGCCCTCAGACTAGAGGTGCTAGTCCTCCAGGAACACATACACCCCTAGTGGGGAGAGGAAGACTATATCCTGAAGGATTTGTCTAAGATATTGCATCATTACTGAACTGTTTCTCTTCTTTTTTTATTCTTGGTTATGAGTTGACTTCAGATCTGTGAGAAGCCTGAAGAGTGAATGAAACCTAGAGTGGAACAAAGGAGTAAACTTGACCAGCCTGAGCACTATTCTTAAAATAGACATTCTGGAAAGATGTGACTGTTCAGAAGAAGAAACTACAGGGAGGGAGGGATATTCCAGAGCTAGAACAAGTTTGGAGAGGGAAGCATGGAGCCTAGAAAAGAATAAGGGCAATGAATTCTTGGAAGTGAGAAAGATGGAATTCCAAGGTTATACAGGCAGTAAGTAAGCCACAGAGCTGGAATTTGAACTCAGTCCTTGACTGCAAAGTCAATGCTCTTTACCCTATAACATGCTCTGTCCTCTAGAGAAGGATAGGATATAATATTAGAGCATGAAATACTATGGCACAAAGGAAAGAGTACGGGCTTTGCAGGCAGAAGACCTGGGTTCAAGTTTTGACTTTTTCACTGACTAGCCATATGACCATGGCCAAGTTCCTTCCCCTCTCTAGGGGTTACTTTACAAGGCTTCTCAAATCTTTTCCAGCTCTTATCTCAGATCTGTCTGACGAAACCCTTCCTTTCCATCAAGAATCAATTCAGATGCTTCCTCTTCCTCCATGAAATCTCTAACAAACCTCCCACACACAGGTAAAATGATCTCTGCCTCCTCCAAACTCCACTTGGCTAGCTCTCCTTTGCCATATCACTTTTCATCACAGAGTTAGAGTTGAAAAGTCCCCGGCCACATGTTCATCTCAAGCCCAGACTGCCCACAACTTTACCCTCTCCGCCTCAACCACCTTCTCATGCCAGCCATGTTTCTATCCTATGTCCTCCCTCTTTCCATGGGTGAATTACTGCACTTGAGGAAGCACCCTCACCAGTTATGCTAACTTCAAACAGTCCATGATTCCCTGAAAGATTTCTATAGCTTACCCTTCCGCAGGTACCTTTCTCCTTCCCTTTTACCTTTTCTCCTACTTTTCATGTAGTGTCTTCCCCATTAGACTGTAAGCTCCTAAAGTAAGGATTGTCTTTCTTTTTGTTGTATATATATACATATATATATATGTGTGTGTGTGTGTGTGTGTGTGTGTGTGTGTGTGTGTGTGTGTGTGTATTCCCAACACTTAATACAGTATCTGGCACATAGTAAACACTTAATACATTTTCTATTTATCCATCCACCCTTATCACTATCTACTATCCATCCATTCTTGCATCTATCCATCCCTCCTTATCTCTAGCTATCCATCCAGTCTTCTTTCTTTTTATCTACCCACCTATATAGCTTTCCAACTGTCTCTCTGTCTACATATCCATCCACTCATCCATCTATCAATGTTGAAATATTCATGTATAGACCTATATTCAAGAGGCGTCCTAAGTTCAGGAAATTGCTTTTTTTTTTAGTCATCTCAGGCATATCATTGTGACTCCATTTGGGTTTTTCTTGGCAGAAACACTTAAATAGTTTGCCACTTCCTTCTCCAGTTCATTTTACATAGGAGGAAACTGAGGCAAAAAGGGTGAAATGACTTGCCTAGAATCACACAGCTGGTCAGTATCTAAGACCAGATCTGAATTCAGGAAGAAGAATCTTCCTAACTTCCACTACCAATATCATATTCCCTCTGATTTATACAAAACAATAAACCCGTTAGAAAATCTGTACAAGTAGGAAACGCTTGCTGTGATGATTTTGAAACACACTTGGGCACGGCTTATCCGGCCCTTGGCAAATAGGAATCAGAGGCCACCGTTTCTACAAATGGACCGCAGTGAATGTCAACTAAAGCCTGGCTTCTAGCTACTTCAAAGGAAGTCAGAAATACAGCCCAACTCACCAGGGAAATATCTTGCTTGAGTTTCCTAAGATCTGCTCAGGGACAGCTCCTCTTCTGAGCTGGGGAAGGTAGAAGGGAGCAGACAGGGGTAGATATGTTACAGTAGTCTCCAGAAGCTAGCCATGCTGGATGAAAGAAAACAACATTTTTTGCTTCATCACTGACAGCTCAAACCAGTCGGAACACTTACAATGTAGTCAACCACAGTCAGGTAGTTATCTATTTTGAAAGGAGCGAGGCACCTCCTTAAATCAGGCTGCTTAGTTGCATTTGGCCTGTCGATGGCTAGGTCAGCTCAATCCTAGGAAACTAGACATGTTTTCAGCAACAAAGTGGATGGTATAGAAGGTACATGGAGAGAGACATCAGGTGGTTCAGAATCGGATCAGCTGTGATAAGGCAGTATATTCTGAGAAGCTTGCGTCATGGTACCCGGCAAGAATTACCTGTATGATGGTTGTGATTTCTCTACTATAAGGGAGTTGGATTAAATGGCCTCAGAGGATTCTAACTGACACATATCTGAACAAGGATCCCCTCCACAACAGATCCTCTACTAGAATTTGGGAGAAGTCCAGAGTGGGAACCCGATTTCTCTTTGGGATGATTCTCAACGTTAAAATATTCTTACACAAAGTCTAAATTTAAATCTCTGAAATCTCAATTTGGTTGAACTTATTCCGCTTCTACTACATTAGACAAAGACAACCCTGCCCTCCGGGAAATTTGTAATCTTCTGCTGAAGAACAACACAGACGAAAATAAGTAGATATAGACTATGCAAAAAATAAACAAAATCACTTCTATCCATTGTTCCCAGTTCTTCCCTCTGGGCTAAATATAATAAATCAAATCTGTTTTCATGTGAAAAATATGAAGGAATGACACATGATGGAATACAATATGATACAGTAGAAAAACAGTTGAATTTATGGTCCAAGGATCTGAGTTCAAATCTTGCTTCTATCTCTTAGAACCTTAGATGAGTCCTTTCCTCATCTGTAAAATGAAAATTCCATGACTTTTAAGGTCAGTTCCTCAAATACTTCAACCAGTTGACAAGCATTTGTTAAATATCTGGTATTTGACTATTGTTTGGTACCAAGGAAACAAGGCTGACATAAATCCCAGAATTTCAGAATTTATGAGATGGAAAGATTCAGAGCTAACTAATTTAATGCAAAATAAAAGGCACCCCTGAATAACTAACACTAAAGTAGTCATCCACTTGTTCTACCTTTCATGAACTTCAGCCCTTGTCATATTTCCACGTATAAATAAATACAAGGGAATTGAAGAGAGTTGAGGCTGGGCACTGTTCTTCCTCTGACATACAATGGCTATGTTTTCTTATGAAACTGAAGAATCAGAAGACCCCAAGTCCAGAGCTGGAAGACATCTCAGAGGCCATCTAATCCAACCTCCTAAGTCTGCAGTTGAGAAAACACTTCAGTGCTTTGTCCATGGTGGGACGTGACATGTGGGAAGTGACAGAGGAAATATTTGAACCTGCTGACTCTAGACCATTCTAATATTCATGAAGCTAGTACCCTCTGGGCAGCAAGGAAAGCACTAGACAACCATGAAAACAATAAATCATGCCTTAATTAGTAGCTTTCCCAATTTCTAAGGTGTGATTACTCGAGCTGAATATGTAATAATTGCTTCTAGAAAAACCTTGGGAGTAACATACATTGCCTATTTACAATAAATCTGGAAAGGGAGGCTAGACCATGTTTAGAAGAGCTCTAAATGTCAATGAAATTTAATCTGGTCTTAAAAGTAATAGGGAGCCATGCATTTGCAGGATAAATCTAGGCTAACCATGCAGCCTATGATCATGGAACAGCAAAGTAAACATTCTTAGAGGATGACATTGGTTCTTCTTAGCACAAAGCATCCAGTGCTTAAACTATCCAGTCCGTAAACTACCTAAACTAACTCAGTCTTCAAAAGTCACAAAAATAGACCCTTAGGGATTTGGAGTTTTGCACAGGTCTGATTTTTCCCAACCTTTAACCCATCACAGTCAAGACATGCTCCAGCTAATGCAAGAGAAACCCAAGATCCATAGATAGGCCTGTGTCCAGCATCTTCAACCTAAAAATGACCAGACTCTGTCTAAAAGATCAGCCCTGTCTGTGACTTTCTCAAGGTACAGTGCAATGTGAAGGAAAGAGCTCTAGATTTATAACCAGGTTTTTTAAAAGTGGGATTAGATCTAAGTGTGACCAAGCACTGGTCATGTGACCATGGGTCTTGAACCTCAGTTTCCCCAATCTGTAAAAGGTAAATAAGACCATTAGCATGCAGATTTCTTGGGACAGTCGTAAATAGAAGAATATGTAAGACATCAACAATAACATAATATGTTATGATATAATATAAATATGTAAATATAACAATTATAATAACAAAAATCTGTGTTCTTACAGAATTTTGAAACTTGTATATCACCTCATGAGGTAGGCAGGTGGATAACGTTCTCCTCATTGCAGATAAGGAAACAAAGTTCAGAGAAACTCAATGATTTGCACAAGCTTCTTTGCAAAGATATGGGGGGGCACTACATTTGGCAAAATCTACATAGACTTTCAAACTAGTCTGAAGTATGTTGGCTAGTTTGGCCAAGTTGATTTTTATGTCCTCTTGCTTTTTCATTCTTTCTTACAAGAGATCTATCTCTGTATAGGAAACTAATGATGGATTCATTCAGAAAAAAAATATCAAATAAGAATTGTCAATTAAACAATTTTTAAAATGTCAGACTTGAAGCTTACACTGAGAGCTTTTCTGACCTACATTGTCCCCCAAGTGAAATCATTTCTGTCCCAAACATTCCAGAAATATATAACTTTTCCCTCAGGAAATAAGTGATTTTCTAGACTTTCATGGGATCAAAGATACCACAAATTGAACCAGTTTTTCCGTCTCTTAGCTGTCTCTGTTCACCACTTTGAGCAACCAAAGGCGTCACATCCTTCTTCCCAATTTCATGGTTCCAAGCAAGCCACAGACCAAAGCAGGACTTATTTCTGTAGCTCCTTAAGCTTTTCAAATTCCTCCCCGTGCCCCTGTGAAATAACTAGCCTTAGAATTATTGTCTTCATATTTAGGGGCAGGACCTGACCTCTGGCCTTGTGATTTTATAATTATTCTGAACTCTCATTGTGGAAACTCCATGCCCTAAAGCAAATTATGTCCAACCCTTACAGAGTTATATTGAGAGGTTATGACTTGCCCAAGTTCCTATAGTCAGGATGTGTCAGAGGCAGGACTTGAACCCAAGTCTTATGGCTATCTACTATTCTATACTACCTCTAATCCCCATATTCCAAAGAGAAAGCTGAATTCCCTTGCCTTTCATCACCAATTAGTAACTAGCAGAGGTAGGTAGAGCAAGGGTGATCAGAGATTTTTGCAAAGATGAAAAAGGGAACTTTTGGCCAATTTAAGATTATTGTCAATTAAGAATCAGGAGGATGAATCTTTGCAATGTGTAAGAGGAGACTCTTTTTTTCTAATAAAGGGAGGGAGTATGAGAGAAAGAACTTTTCTCCCCCATGCTAGAAGTATAATCATTACTTACAGCAGAAGTACATAGCATCCAAAGATGAATACTTGTCTAGACAAGCCTAAAATTATACCTCAAATGCCTGGATATCTTATTCTGCCTTCCAAGTACTCAATCACTGGCACATAGTAGGCGCTTAATAAATTCTGATGGACTAAGTAACTAGCTGTTTCCTTTTTCTGAGTACAAGTTGACAAAGAGTAATCTTAAAAGATAGATATTTCTAATCTTGGTGGTTACCTTGTGGGTTGAGGTCCAAGATCAGGAACAAACCACATGGTCAGAGAAGATTTCCTTTATTGTTTGTTTGATTGCTCACACCCATTTGAATGAATATCCCACCTTTGTTTCCCAGAAAAGAGGATCACAGTCATGATTATCCTATCGGGAAAAAACATATATATTTCTTTCTTTTTTTTTCTATTATTGCTAATTTTATTTATTTTTTCCTTCCTTTTCTTTTTTTTTTTCTTTTTTTTTTTCTTTTCTTTTTATAAAAATTTTAGGCATAGGTAATTTTCCAGCATTGACAATTGCAAAACCTTTTGTTTCAACTTTTCCCCTCCTTCCCCCCACCCCTTTCCCCAGATGGCAGGTTGACCAATACAAAACATATATATTTCTTGATTAAGAAGGAGATCTGGACCCTGCCAGCTCTCCATGATATTTGCTGCAAGCACTGCAAGGATGAAAGTCTGAGGTGAATACAAAATATCTGCTCCATAGATCCACAAAGGGTCTTTAGCTTCCAGGGGAATATCATGAGTGTAATGAGCTATGGAGTGTTTTATGTCTCCCGTATCTGCTCATGCATGCCTTCCAGTCCTATGCATCTTATATAGTTTCTGTGATAGAGGAATTAAGCCATTGTTCCACACTAGATATAAATTTTGCACATCAAGTACTTTTGAGTGTGGGGACACTATTACCATAATTTGGGGGAGATCTTGGATATTAGTCATTCCTAAGGCTGGTTTTTGAGATTTTCCTAGAGTTGCTCCTGAGAGTAGGGCAGAGTCAGTGTTATGAAATCAAAAACTACCTGGATCCAAGCCACGTGAACCTCATCCCCTGTGGAGATCCTTCTTGAGCCACTGGCCACTCAGAATTCAAAGCCAGATCTTTCCTGATCCCTTCCATTCTGCCACAATATCACTGAACTCTCTCAGAGCTATCCATTCAAAATCGGAGGACCCTTCAATAAATTCCACTCCAGCTCCCAGATGGGATTGCCCTGGCCCCTTTCCAAAACTCCCAGAGATTCTGCTCCCATGTCAACTGCTTAGTAGGCCAGCTGTCACCAATGTTTTACAATACTCTCAATGAAGAGCAAATCCGTATTGATTTCAGGAGAAGTGGAGCTGTAAATTACTAGTCATGACTGGCTGGCCCATCCTGAGATGAGGATCTATCGATTGGACTGAGGGTCTAAATCTAATTATCACCCAAGGAAATTCATTGGAAGAGAAAAACAATGCAGATTGGGAAAGAGGTCATTAATACATTGGAATTACCTGCAAAAACACATACTGTATAATTCATTTAGTCCTCAGTGGTGATTGCTTTGGAGATCCAGAGGTTTTCTTTAGCCAAAGAGTTGGGTGTAAGCTCTGCTCCTGGCGCATTATTCCATTATTCCTAACTTTCTCTCTCTGCTATTTCCTTAGTTTGACTAAATCCATCCAGTCTCTGAATATTTGCTAGCTGAAAAAATCATGGCAACTCTAAGCAGCCTGGGATGGACGCTAAGCTTGGACTCAGACAACTGGGGCTTGAAACCTAATTGTATGACTTTGGCTATATCACTCCATTTCTCCATACCTCAGTTTCCCCCAAATGTAAAAGAAAAGGACTGTGTTTGGTGAGCTCCAAAGTTTCTTCCAAGCTCTGAATCTATGGTCACCTATGTTACTAGGCTTCATGCAAAGCAGTCAGTCACACAGTGGAGAGATCCCTCAACATTAAAACCAACACTCTTTCAGAGAAGATAATGAGCCTCAAGTTAATGCCACATAAAGAACCATTTGAAAGAACTAGCCTAAAGAAGGGAAATTGGGATTGGATGTCTGGGGATGAATTTGGAAAGGCTGCCTTGAGAAAGGGTGATTGGAACTTGCTCTGCTTAGTCCCAGAAGGCAGAACCATGTGGATGTAGCTAAAGTAGATTTTGGGAAAGCTTCCTGACTAGAAAGCTGCTCCCAAAATGAGATGAACACCCTTGGGAGATAAAGAGTGT
This sequence comes from Sminthopsis crassicaudata, assembly GCF_048593235.1. Classification (NCBI taxonomy): domain Eukaryota; kingdom Metazoa; phylum Chordata; class Mammalia; order Dasyuromorphia; family Dasyuridae; genus Sminthopsis; species Sminthopsis crassicaudata. The sequence continues at coordinate 20,204,288 of NC_133617.1, forward strand.
CTTTTCCATAGATACTTCCTGTATCATCCTATATGAGTGAGAATTGCTGATTGCTCCCACCCATTTGAATATCCCCACCTTTTTTTTTCCCTTTTTGGTCTGATTTTCTGGCACAACATGACAAATATGGAAATATATTTAAAACCATTGCACATATTTAATCTATATCAGATTGCTTGCTGTCTTGGGGTGGGGGAAGTAAGAAAAGGAGGGAGAAAAATCTGGAACATATAGTCTTACAAAAGTGAAAGTTGAAAACTATCTTTCTATGTATTTGGAAAAATAAAATACTTTTGAGGGGATTCTTATCAAGTAAGAATATGTCTTCACTGAAATGTCCAATCAAAACTGAGCTGGGTTTAGGAAACTCTTGGATCCTGTTCCTAATTGTTATTAGCTGACCACATAAGCTTGGAAAGCTTACTAAGTTTCTATAGGACTCAGTTTCCCTAGTTGTAAAGAGGGTTTCCTAGGGTACTTTGAAGATGGATGAAGAGCACCCTTATTTCTGAAGAAAAGCTCCTGGAAGGTAAGGATTGAATTGGGTTTTGTTTTATTTTTTCATTTACATCCCCAAGCACTGGGCAATAAGCTTGGTGCATAGTAAGTCTTTTAAAATGTTGAATACAATAGAGTTGATGCACAGAGCATCATTCAAATGATTTAATTGGAGAGGCATAATGGGCACTGACTTAGATATTTAATATCAGGATGATCCTAGGAAAGTCGCCCTCTCTGTGCCTCAGTTTCCTCAACTGCAAAATGGGGGAGTTGAACTTGACTACTTCTAGGATTCCTTCTAAGCTCTAAATCTATGTCTCACTATTCTGGAAAGAAAGTGTAACTCTGACGTAGGGACATTCAATGTCAGATAAAAGTAATATTCTTATTCCAAACTGGTAGGAACCATCCAAATTAACATTTGTTAATTAACAAATGAACATCTGTTAATTAACATTTTATCTGTGACAACTTTTATTGGGCCCTTTATATTGTTCTTGACAACACACATGCTTTTCTATGGGATCATAGGAGCTGGGGCTGGAAGGAATCATAGAGATCATGGAGGACCAGATTGTCATTTTTATAGATGCAGCAATTTAGGACTTAAATTTAGGAATTTCGATACATTAAATAATTTGCCCAGAGTTCTCTAGCCAATAAGTGACCGAGCTGAAACTTGAGTCTAGATTCAAATGGCAAATCTAGTGCCCTTCAATTTCACAGGGCTGTCTCTTCTCGTATAGATTATTTATATTTTATGGGAAGAGATTTTATTTTTTGTTGTTGTTTTTTTTTTTTATGGGAAGAGATTTTAATATAGAAACACTAAAGAGCTACTTTCCTAATCCCCAATCTCAATGATGTCAAACCCTCAGGTTTTGGGTGCTAGATACCTTCTAAGGGTAGCCCTGTGGGACTGGGGAAGGGCCTGTCCTCTCTAGTATTATATAGTTCATGGGCCCCCATCAGTGTGCTTCCCATTCAAGATTATCAGTAGATTATCAATTAGTTCTCTCTTGGATGTGGTTCAATTGTGTCCGCCTCTTTGTGCCATTTGGGGTTTTCTTGACAATAATGCTAGAATGGCTTACCATTCTTAGCTCATTTTTCAGAAAAGAAAACTAAGGCAAACAGGATAATTGCTAAGTGTCTAAGACCATATTTGTACTAAGGAAAATGAGACTTCTTGACTCCAGGCCGAGCATTCAATCTACTGACTCACCCATCAATTAGTCGGCTAGATGCAATTAACTTTTAAAAAGAGATATTTGAGAATATGGTATAGTAAAAATAGCTGTTGGAAAAGCATTTCTTCCCAAAGTCAAAGACCCTATGGAAAAGTAAGCTCAAGCTTACAGGATGCTTGTATCTACTTCTTTTCTCTCCTCTTGGTAAGGTGCTTCAAAAAAGTCCCCTTAAACCAGGGGTTCTCAAACTACGGCCCGTGGACCAGATGCGGCCCTCTGAGGACGTTTATGCGGCCCCCCGGGTTATGGCAAATGGGCTGAGGGGCGGAGACAGAGTGTGAGCTTTTTACTATAGTCGGGCCTTCCAACAGTCTGAGGGACAGGGAACTGGCCCCCTATTTAAAAAGTTTGAGGACCACTGCCTTAAAGTATTGTATAGCTCTTTGCTGGGATCCTTATGAAGCTATGTATCTGATTTCCATCCCCTCTCCCAGGGGAGAATTACAAGACACCAGTGGGAAAATGGGAAACCCCAAATCCTCCAGCCTTTCAAACCTTGCAAGATCCTCCTGAAGCTTAAAGATCAATAAAGGAGAGTCCATAGCTGAAAGAAGGGCATTCTCCTCCTGCACTACACACCTCCCTTTTCCCAACCCCAATGCTGCATTCACTTTAATCTCTACATGATCAAATCCCTTGCACCCAAACTGACTTCTTGAGTTTATACAAGAGCCATAGGGCATTACCAAGTTTCCTCAACCAATCAGAACAGTGATTCCCAGTCAATATCATGCGAGTTCACAATATTGTCTGAATATACTTGGAAATGTGCTATTTTTCTCTTTCATTCTTTATTTTGTTCAAGTTTTCTTATATAAAATGCCTCTTATGGACATGTTTTTACATGATTACACATGTATATCCCTAATGTCTTAGGGAGAGGGAGGGAAGAAGGGAAGGATAGAATTTGGAACTTTAAAAAAAATGTTAAAATGTTTTAACATGTAATGGGGGGATAAAATATCATTAAAAAAATACAAGCAGACAAAAATATATTAGTCGAGTTCAACCAAAGGATTTTGGGTACTTAATCTAAATCTAAGACTGATTCAGTGCTTGAGACTAAAGCCTGTGCTTGCTATTGATTGATTGATTATTTTCACAGTATTAAATTTATCACTCACTTCATACCATTTTATCACTCACTTTAAATGAGTTTGGATGAACTGATTGATTTACTCACTAGGGCCCCTTCTTTACATTAAACTATGATTCTTGTGTCTCCGACAGTCCCCACCATAAAATGGGCATCTAGACCCAAGGAAGACACTTACATACTTGCTGCTAAAAAAATTCGATGACAAGGTCAGTTTCAGGAGTATCCCACCTGGCACATGAGCTGTTTCCCTGAGAAAAATAATAGAAAATCTTGTGAAAAAGTATAAGAGAAAAAGCATTTGTCCTGAGGAGACCTGGGTTTATGATTTGGTGCTTACACTTTCCACCTGTATGGCTTTAAATAAATCTGGGTGGAGGAGTTCCCTTCTTCGGCCTCAATCTGTTCATCTATAAAATGGGAGGATTGAACCCTAAGGCTTGACAACAGCTTCCACCAGGACTTTGTTGTTACCAATTGGACTTGGCTTTCCAAAATAAGTCAAAGTTTCATTTATTACTTGGTTTATTGTCTAGACTTAAGAAAGTTATGGAGAAAATGTTAATAATGTTAATTAAGCTGAAAAGTATATCATATATTCATTCATGCATTTATGCCCTTTTATTCATGCAATTATTAAGCATCTTTTATACTCCAGGAACTGTACTAGAGTTACACTCTAGTTACACTAGAGATACAAAGCCAAAAATCAATCATTCTTTTCCTCAAGGAATAGGATAGAAGGTAGGAAGTATAACATATTGACAGATAAAATAGTCCTTTAGTTTGGACTTATGATTTCCTTGGGATAGGGAACTTCTGGCAAGTACTAGTCAGTAACTCTAACTCATAGGCTCAGTTTGCTAAGAGACAAGTGACTTACCTAGAATCACACAGTCTGTCGATATCAAAGATGAAACTTGAACCCTGGTCTTTTGGGTTCCTCAGCCATCTCTGTGTCCACTATGCCATGCTGCTTCTTGTGTTTATATATGTCAGACAGTCAATAGGTCAAAAAAAACCCACTTACTAAGCACCTACTATGTGCCAGGCATAGTGGTAAGTGCAGGGCGTAGAAAGAATGCTTTTTTAAGTCCCTGCTCTCAAGAAGGCTACAATCTAACTGGGGAGACAAAATGCAAACAACCACATGTAAATATATTAAAGAGGAAAGGGGCTGGCATTAAGGGCTATCAGGAAAGGCTTCCTGGAAAAAGGGAGTTATTGGTGGTGGTCCTTCATTCTCAGAGAGGACCAATGATATCACAAGATGGAAATGACCTGAATGTAATCGTGGTTGAGCTGTTCAAAGTCATCAGCCTCCAGGGTTATTGGAATCCCAGTGGCAGGACATAGGTCAGAATGACTGCTGATGGTCCAGGATGCAATAGAAGACCTTTCAGCTAGGAGATGAAGGAAGAAACTTGGTAATGGGGGATGTCAAAATGAGAAGAAGAATCCCAGTCAGGGACTGCTAAAGAGCATCATAGTTGTACCTCAGTTTCCTCATCTTAAAATGAGTTGGAGAAGAAAATGACAAACTACTTCAGTATTTCTGCCAAGAACACCCCAAATGGATTCACAAAAACTCATAACCGAACGATGAAAAATCTATCTATAAAATATCCTGGGGAGCTTGGAGCTTCAGGGAGCCTTGGATAAAGTGAGAAGCCCTCTTAAAAAATGAATTACCCGTGCTCTTCACCTCCAACTTGTCTGTTGGATAGATATGAATTATGAGGAGAAGATTTCTTTCCTCTGACTTCTAATTTTGTCTGTACTTGTCAGCTAATAATTAATAATCCATTGACTCGTGACATCCTTTCTATTTCAGTCTTTTGGTTCCAATTTTTTTCTAACTTTTACAATTCTCTCTTGACCCCCCCTTCCTCTACCCTAGATTCTGAGAGCAGGAACTTATAATTTATTATAATTATGCATTGTATAATATATAATATTTCATTCTATGTATTTATTATACATTATAATTATTATAGTATTATTTTGTGGCTGCTCATCCACCATTTGGTATCTACCTTCTTCCAATTCTTGCCTGTAGCCCCAAAAAGCTGTAATATGCACAGTTTGTCACACCCCGGCAAATATCTCAGCAGATGGGTTAAGCCAGATTGAGGGTCATTGATAAGTGAGTTAGGGAGGTGTTTACCCCAAGACTTCTTCCAGAGGAATGGCTGCATGAAACCAATTTGGCCCAATGGCCATGAAGATGGTGGAAGCTGTTATGGAGTGCTTACAGTTTGGTCAGATATCAAAGGTGATTCTGGGCAATAATAACTTTGTTGTCGGATTTCAATAACTAGAAGAGAGAGGGAGGCTGACCTTGCACAACTTCACTGAAATCTTGTTTATCTGTGATATTATTGGTCCTCTTTGAAAACAGGTGAGCATCACTCCCATGATCCATTATAATTTCATGTATCCCTCATTTCATTTAATTTATTATTTAATTATTTAACTTATCTTCATTTAATTATTGTTATTATTGTTGTTACTGGCTAGAATTGATAGTTCATCTACATAAAGAACTCCCAATGTGGAAGTGCTCCATGTACCAATGTAGAAACTCCCTGTGTCCATGAAGATTAAACATCCAGGCATCCAGACCCTTAACAGAGTCCACAGAGAGCTGAAAGCCAGACATTGTCTAAATCAGTTAATCCAAAATGAAAGAGGGCTGACATCAATATTCCTAGAGATCTTCAAAGTCCCAGCTCCTTCTATTTCTTTGCTTATAGAGAACTCTCCAGATTGGGAACACTTCCAAGAGGGTAAAAGTTGGAATTTCCCCAGGGCTGGCTATCCTCTTGTTTGTCGCTGAAGGTGGGGGCTGCTGGGAAGGTGGCAAACACAAAGTTATAGACTTGGAGTTATAAAAACCTGAGTCCAAATCCTGTCTTATTGGGCAAGTCACTTAATCTTCGTGTGCCTCGGTTTCCTCATCTGCAAAGCGGAAACAATAATGGCACCCACCTTCCAAAGTTATTATGAAAGTTCTATAAAATAACATTGTATAACAAAGTACTTCGCAAACTTTAAAATAGTAATGTAAATACTCATCATTATTATAGTTAGCATTTATATAACTCTTACTATGTACCAGACACTGTGCTAAGCATCTCATTTGCTCCTTATAACAAACCCAGGAGGGAGATGCTATAATTATACCCCTTTAACAAATGAGGAAATTAAGCCAGGCATAGGTTAAGTGACCCACCCAATATCATATAGCAAGCAAAAGTCTGAGGCTGGATTTGAAATCAGACTTTTTTTTACCCCAAGCCAGACACAGCATCCACCATGGATCTTAGCTGCCTGAGGCCTAAAGCTAATCATTTCCATCATTATTTTATTATTGTGAAGCCCCCAGTGTGACTTGGGAGGCTTGACTCTAGTCACCGAATAAGGCAGTACATCAGAGAAATAGCCATAACTAGGAATTTGTTTTTTACTTTTTCAAATAAATTTTATTGATGTTTTCTGTTTTGTATATCACTATAGTAGCTTATTTGTCCCTCTCTCTCTCCTCCCTTATATGGCAAATAACACTTTTTTTTGAGAGGAAATAAAATCAGCACAATTAATCAATACATTGAAAAAGTCTGAAAACATGCATTTTTTCACCAGCTCTATGAAAGGCTGGGCTTTAAGTATTTTCTCATATTTCTTCAATCAGTTCCCGCTTGATAATATTCTGTATTCATTCACTCATACATTCATTCAGAAAACTAAATGTTTTAGAATATTATTACATTCATGTACCACAATTTGTTTAGCCATCCCCAATTGAGGGACATATGGTTCTCAATTCTTCCCTATCACCAAAAAAAAAGTGTTTCTATTTATTTTGATGTATATAGGGTTTGTGTTCTTATTGATGGCTTCCTAAATATAATATATATATACATATAATATATATATGTATATACATATATGTATATATATATATACACTATACTACTATAGTATATATAAACTATATACTATATATATATATGTATATATATATATAAACATAGTAATAAGATCTCTGATTCAAAGAATATAGACATTTTATTCATTTTATTTGCAATTTCAAATTACTTTCCAAAATGGTTACATCATTTCATAGCTCCACCAACAATGTATTAATCTGTCTATCTTTCCACAATCCCTCCAATATTGGCAATTACCATTTTTGTCATTTTTGTCTACTTTCAAATGGACAAAATTTTGAGATGAGACCTCAGGGTTATTTTGACTTGCATTTTCTTTGTTATTAGTGATTTGGAGCATCTTTTTCCATGTGTGATTTTGTATTTTTTTTTCTTTTGAGAAATGTGTGTTTATATCATGTTGGGGAATAGTTATTAGTCTTGTTTATTAATTATTTATATATCTTGAAGACCAACTCTTATCAAAGAAATTTAATACAAAGATTTTTTCCCATTCCATCAGTTTCCTTCTTATGCTAGGTGAATTAATTTTGTCTATGCAAACTTTTTGCAGTTTCAAGTAATCAAAGTTATTTATTTTTTTGTGATTACCTCTACCTCTTGTTTGATTAAGAATACATTTCTACCTATAGTTGTGCAAGGGATATGATTTATTTCTCCTCTAATACTTTTAGTGTGACCTTTAATATTAAAGTCATTTATATAACTAAGGATTTTTTTCACTTGGGTCAAGTGGCATAAAATAGGCCCTGCACTCACCATGAGATGGCTACTATCTGGCTTGGGGAAGAACAAGTCTAGGCGATGGGTCACTGTATATGAAAAGGAAGACTGTATCTGTTGGGGATGTTTATCCTGGAAAAGTGAAAACTCAGCTGACTTCAAATACCTGAAATCATAGTTGTCACAGGCCTTCTGTTCTGACTGACCCCAATGGCAAGAACCAGGAGCAGTGGTTGGTTGCAAAATTAGCAACAAAGAAGCAATTTAGAAGCAAAAAAGGCAATTTAGGTTTATGTAAGGAAAGGAAGGGGAGAAAGTAGCTAAGTGGTACAGTAAATAGATCATTCAAACTAGAGTAAGAAGACCAGAGTTCAAATCCAATCTTAGATAATTACTAGCTATGTGATCCTGGGCAAATTATTTCATTTGGTTTGCCTCAATTTGCTCATCTGTAAAATGAGCTGGAGGAAAAAAAAAGGCAAACCATTCCAGTATCTCTTCCAAGAAATCCCAAATAGGGTCACAAAGAGACTGAGGTGACTGAACAATACAAAGGAAAAAAAATTGTAACAATGAGATCTGTCTCCAAGTAGAATGTGCTTCCTATCCACTTTGGTCGGCTCTCCATCACCGCAGGTCTTGAAACAGAGATAGATAATCATTTGCCAGGTATATCATAGAAGAAATTCTTTCTGGAATAGAGGACCCTTCCAACTGTCAAATTAATTAAAATAGACTTTTATTTTAATTAAGCATTCTTGCTAATGAGGAGCTAAATCAGTAGTTTCTACATTGCTGAAGGATTATGGCTTTTTAGTTAGAAGGGTCTTAGGAACCATTTAGTCCAATTATCATGTTTTGCAGATGAAGAAACTGAGACCTAGAGAGATATAAAATGTAAGCATCAGAGGAGAATATTTGAATCCAGACCCCCCCTGGGCTCTTTCCACTATACCTCCAAGGATTTTCAAGGACTAGACACTGAGTCAACACTCTCTAAATTTCTATACCCTGGGATAAAGCTCCGATTGCCCCATCCTGGTTACATCTATGCAGAATTGCTTTCATCCATGCTTTCCATCACTGCTCACTCTTGGGAGAGGAGGCAGAGTTCAGTCAGGGAGCAGTATGTGACAGCTGAAAAAGAGAAGAGCAAGCTGATCAGTTAATTCCTTTGTGGAGGCAGGAATACAGATACAAACATGAGCTCCCTTGCTTTCCCTGATAAGGTTCTCTGCTGGAGGAAAAAAAGAAACCATCACCTGATGGAAACAACCCTTTGTCCTCAGAAAAAATATTTCCAGGTGATGTCTATCAGACCCGAAATGAAGCTTTAACAGGCTCTCTTTTTTCTTCCCTGACATGAGAGATTGGCATTGATTTTTTTTCCCTTTCCCCGCTCTGTTCATAGTCTCTTTTCTGTGAGTCTGACAGTGGAGGGAATATCTCTCTAAAGAGCAGCAAAAAGGTACCAACTAGTCTGGGGACTATTTCTTAGTCCTTTGTCCAGATCCTCAAGTGGGAAAAATGATTCATTGTGGACAGGCCAGAAATTACAGGATGGTAGATCTAGAACCAGCAGCAACCTCAGAGGCCCGCCACTCAGCCTTCTTATTTTATAGAAGAGCAAAGGGGTTCCTGGGGAGATTAAGTGTCCAAGATCACCCAGGTGGCAAATATCAGAAGTAGGATTTGAATTCAGGACTGCAAACCCAACCAACCAATCAATAAATCAATTAATGAGCATTTTTTCAAGCACCTATTCTGAATCAAACAGGACATATAAAGACAAATGAAACAGCCCTTTCTCTCAAGGACTGGATGCGTAGGGTTCAGAGGAAGTGGGGAGGAAAGGATATCAACAAGATTGTGAACTTGAAAGACTAGGAAAATGGCTAAATTCTTTCCATTAAAACAAGAAAGTCTGGAATAAGGTGGGTATTAGGAAAACAATCAATTCTGTTTGGTCATGCTCAGTTTGAAAGGTTTTCTGTCTGAAATGTCTTATAAACAGTTGGTGATTTGGGACAGAGGCTTAAGGAAGACATTAAATCTGGATCTCTGAGTCTCAAAGTCATCTTCATAGAGATGATAATTAGGTGATAATCTGGAGATTATCGCCTCTGGACTTCCCTTGCTTCCTTCAAATCCCAACAGCAATCCCATCTTTTACAGAAGCCTTTCCCAATCTCCCTTAATTCTAATGCCTTCCCTCTGTTGTTGTTTTTTGTTTGTTTTTTTTTCAATTTCTCCTGTCTTTCTCTGTCTTGTTTGTACATAGTTGTTTGCATGTCTCACTATACTGAAATGATTCAAGGACAAAGACTATCTTACCTTGTTTTAAATCTCCAGCACTTAGCCCAGTGTTTAGCACATAGCAGGTGCTTAATAAATGCTTATTGCCTGCCTTACTGATTACCAGTGATATCATTGGTTCTCTTCAAGAATGAAGGACAACTAACAACAATCAAATGCATTAGCAAACAACATCATAGGTCATTGATTATTTAGTAGGGAATTTTTAGATTTTTTTTTTCAATTTTAATTTTCTCTCTCTTCCCCCACAGGGAAAAAAAAAATTGAAATCTTTTAAACAAACTTCTTAGTAGTTCAAAAGGGCTCATCCCACCTAAGTTTCTGAAATGTAATCTCTTGGGTTCTGAAGTTAGGAGGGACTTCAAAGATCATCTGGTGTATGGAACCATATTCCAAAAGGGAAAACCGAGACCGAGGGAGAACTCTTAGAGTTCAGTGGGAAAAGTTATTGGTATGAAGTCCAACCTATACAGCTTATAAAGAAAGAACTGAGACCCAAAAGGGATCTTAGAATCCAGCACTAGCTGAGACTTTAAATTTCATCTAATCCATCCTTGTCATCTTTCAAATGAAGACCTTGAAGCTCAGAGAAGGGTCCTAGACTCTGCTGGTTCTGGGCTCCTGTAGATCTACAACTTCTCTCTAAATAAGAGATTGACCTGTTTATGCTTAATAAAGGAATATGGTTCACACCATTTGGATCCAAGATCATTCCAGTTTTTTACCAGTGAAGCCAAAAAGCAAATTTTGGGGAATTATCGTATAAATACAAGTTCCCAGGTACCTTTGCAGGATGCAGAATTGGTTTGAGGCAGCAAGGTGACATGGCTCCTTAGAGTCAACCCCTCTGGTCAGTTAACATAAGCCCTGTTTCCATGGTGAGCATCCACTAGTAAGAAAGACAGAGAGGATGGTTGTACAAGTTGGCCCCGAGCTGGCTCCCAGCTCTGTCCCCTGGGTCAGAAAGTCCAAAGGAGTTGGAAGAAGGGAATGTGAAAGAGAAGTGGAAAGGGAGGGGGCAATGATGGAACTTCTTATTCAGACAGGAAATTTTTTTTAAACAGAGAAAGGGAAAGGAGATCAGGAGAAGAATACTATTCCTCACTCTCCAGGTTTCACCTCCTCATCAGGAGAAGCCTTCTCAGAAGAAGGGTGTTATTGTTCCTTCTCCAGTTTTACCTCCATACCAGCCACAGCCTTCTCATTCTTGAAATGCCTCTACTCTGTGCTTGCTGAGAACTTGGCCTTCACTGTGTTTTCATAAGGAAGCCCAGTCATACTCAGTTTTCTCCTCTCTCCACTTTTATCTCTGGTTTTTATCTTTTATCCCCTCCATTAGTACTTAACAAATGCTCTATTTATCCATCTACCTTTCCATCTATCCATCTATCATCTATCCATCCACCTAAACATCCATCTACCTATGTACATCTAGCAATCCATTACCACCTAGCTATTCAAATCTATCATCTATCCATTCAGCCAGCCAGCTAGCCATCTCTCCTTATATATCCACCTATCTAGCTATCTAACTATCCATCCATTCAAATTTATCCATCCAATCATCCAATAATCCATCTAATCATCCATCCATCCATCTAACCATTCAGCCATCCAGCCATATCCCTCTAAGCATCTATCAATAATAGAAAAGAGAAAAGTTGGAGCAGAAGGGCAAGGGATGATAGTTATAATCACACTTTTAAAGGACTAAAGAGGAATTGGACTTATTCTGCTTAGCCTAGACAACAGATCTAAGACATTAGATTAGTTAAGCAGTCAATAAAACATTTATTAAATGCATACTATGCTTCAATCACTGTGCTAAACACTGACTGTACAAAGAAAGGCAGAAGACAGTTCTTATCTTTGAGGAATTCACAATCTAATAGGGAAGACAATTGTCAAAGGATATGAACAAATAAGTTACATAAATTGGAAATGAGCAACGGGAAAAAAAACTACTAACATTAAGAATCTATCTCTCTAACCATCCATCTATTCATCAATCTCTTTATCTACTCATTCATCTACTCATCTATCCATCTATCTCTTTATCCATCCATCCATTTATCCATATATAGAAAAGCTTCTACAGCAAACTTCCTTTTAAAGGTGAAATTTTAGCCAAGTCTTGAAGGAAGTCAGGAAGCAAAAATAAACAGGGCAAGCATTTACAAGAATGGTTGACAGCCAGGGAAACCACCCAGGGCTTTAATCAGATTTAAGCTTAATTTCAGCAAAACACCCAGAGCTTAAATCAGATTTCAGTTTTATTTCAGAAAAAAACTCCCTGATGACTGGAACTGTCTAAAAGAGGAATGGACTCCCTCAGTTCTTCAAGCCTTAGATAACCATCTGTTGACTATTTTCTCAAAGAGATTCTTATTCAGCGATGGATCAGAAATTGCCTCTGAGGTACCTACCCTTTCTGCCACTTGAGATTCTGCAGTTCTGTTATCCAATAAATCAGTGATTCTGGGGTTCAGATTTTTCTCAACTGGATAGATAGCAGACACTACTCATTGATAGTCATCAAACTGACTGACTTAGTCAAACTAAATATGAAAGGGTAAGTAGGGAAAGAGAACGGCCTAACAGAGAGAACCTTAGATAACTGGTATCAGATCTGGTTTAGAATTCTGGTTTAATCACTACTGAGTTGTGTGACATTTGGACAACTCACTTCTCCAACCTGAGTCTCATGTACTCTTTGGCAAAGCAAAGGGATTGGACTAAGTGATCTGGAACACCACTCCAGCTCTAACAGTCTTTCTATGAAATGTGCATGGAGATCATAGAAGGACCTCAAAGTCCTTCTAGGATCCAACAAAGACTCCAATGGGAAGAAGAATCAGTCTGCTAGTACCTCATCTGGAATATCAACTCCAACATCAACCCAAAATTCTCCAGATGGCTTATATCAGGACTCTAACTCTCAAGCTAGACAATACACTAGTGGGATTCCCAGATGGGAAAATCCTGGCTACATCTCTCCCACACATGTCACTCCCATCGTCCTCAAGCTGAAGTTCTTTGAACAAGATACAAAGCAATTGGAATTAGAGACAAAGAGGATTGATTGTATTCATACTAACATGTAAATGAAGGCTCTAAAAGCATGTTTCTGAAAAAAAGGTAGGAGAAAGAACAAGATCAGTGTGCTCTTCCCAGAGGAGAGGAGGGACAAATCTGGGGAGGACAAAGGAAGAAGTGGAGATAGATTTGTTGACTTCAGGATAACTAGTCACTTATTATTTTGTCACTTGGAACAGGTAACGTTCTATCCAGGTTATTCCCTAGCCTAAGGGCCCTCCCAGATCTGACATCCCTTGTTCTATTGGAATAAGAGTCAGTTTGCTCAGTTGCTTAGAGTGGGGTGCTAAGAAGGCTAACATCATAGATTCAATGACCAGAAGGGTCACAATTCTGTAGGGCAGCTAGGTGGTATGATGCATCGTGCACTGGTTTTGGAATCAGGAAAGCTCATCTTCATAAGTTCAAGTCCATCTCAGACACTTACTAGTGTGTGATCCTGGGCAAGTGATTTCACCTTTTCTGCCCTCAGCTCCTCATTTCTAAAAAACAAGATGGAGAAGGAAATGGCAAACCAGTCTCTGCCAAGAAAACTACAAACAGAGCCAGAAAGAGTCAGATGCAAATGGAACAACTGAATATGAATACTGGAACAGCCCTTCCCAGCTCTGACATTCGGCACTCTAAGCATCTCTTCCGCTCTCAGCCCTATGAATTTTACCTAGTGCACAAAAGCCCAGAATTCCCCTGTTCCTGCAGCACATCTGGTCCCCAACATCCAGTTATTTGCAACAAGAGCCAATATTTCATCAGTCCTCTGCTACCATCTTCTGGGCATTGTGGTATGTTTCCATCCTCCTTCCCTTCCCACTCCAGTCCTTTAAGTGAGCTGAGAATTTCCCAAATTTCCAGCCTGTCCAAATCCTCCATCTCATCCCAAGATGAGTTAGTCTCCTGCAGATTTTGTCAGTGAAATAATGCTGTAAAAATTCAGGCTGATGACACTGGGGTGGAGGGAAGTTGAATCTAGAGGTGCTGATCACATCACCACATAATGGGAGAGAGATGCTGTAAAAATATTCTATAGCCCCCTTTTAGGGAAGTCCACTTGGACACCAAATACCAGCTGAAAAGATATCTCTTCCAAAAAGTCTTCCACTGGAAGATGAATGGATGTCCATCAATTGGAGAATGGTTGGGTAAACTATGGTATATGAATGTTATGGAATATTATTGTTCTATAAGAAATGACCAACAGGAGAAATACAGAGAGGCTTGGAGAGACTTACATCAACTGATGCTGAGTGAAACGAGCAGAACCAGAAGATCATTATACACTTCAACAATGATACTGTACAAGGATGTATGCTGATGGAATTGGATTTCTTCAACATAGAGAAGAGCTAATCCAATTCCAATTGATTAATGATGGACAGAACCAGCTACATCCAGAAAAGGAACACTGGGAAATGAATGTAAACTGTTATTTTTACCTTCTGAATCCAATTCTTCCTGTGCAACAAAAAAATTCGGTTCTACACACATATATTGTATCTAAATTATACTGTAATATATTTAACATATATAAGACTGCCTGCCATCTGGGGGAGGGGGTTGGGGGAGGAAGGGAAAAATCTGAATAGAAGTAAGTGCAAGAGATAATGTTGTAAAAAAATTACCCATGCATATGTACTGTCAAAAAATGTTATAATTATAAAATAAAATAAAAAATTAAAAAAAAAAAAAGTCTTCCAAAATCCTTCTGGTCAATACCTGCCTTCTTCCTCAGATCCCACTCAGATCTCTTTTGCACTTAAAATATATATACATTAGGGGCAGCTAGGTGGTGTATTGGATAGAGCACCAGCCCTGAAGTTAGGAGGACCTGAGTTCAAATCTCAAAACTTAATATTTTAACAAATATTTAATATTTAGCAAATATTAATATGTGTGATCCTAGGCAAGTCACTTAATCCCTATTGCCTCAGCAAAAAAAAAAAAAAAAAAAAAAAAACATACAAATACACACACACACACACACACACACACACACACACATATATATATATATATATATATTATGGTTATCCATCCCCTCTTTCTGCTGAACTGAAATGCCTAACTTGACTAAAATTTTGCATCAATGTCAAATTGTCAATACAAAGCTCTGTCCTGAGTAGGCTCTTGACAATTTTTTTGCTGAAATTGAGTGATTTAAAGGGAGGCCAAGGAAAGATGTGCTTGTCCTGAAATTAAGTCAGGATTCCAGCATTGAGCTCTGAAGCACTCTGAGCAAAGTGTCCTAGAAGGAGCAGTGAAGTCTGAAGTGGCTGGGACTGTCACTTAGGGGATAGCTGCAGACTCAGGAAAAGATGCAGAGACCCTACTCTTGTTTAAGATTCCTCAAAGAAGAAGGGCATGAGAAAGTGTGGGGTTTGATCCCATGCTCATTAAAGCAGGACAGGAGAAAGGAAAGGGAAAGAGAGAAAGGAAGGAAGGGAAGAGAGAGAGGGAAGGAAAGAGAAAGTAAAGGGAAGAAAAGGGGAAAGGAAGGAGGTAGAGAGGAGAAATAAAAGAGGAGAGGAGATATGAGAGAAGCAGACACACCCAGGGTAGTGAAGCTTGATTCTGCAGGTGCACAGTAAGAGAGGGAAGGAGAAGCAAAAGGGAAAGGTAGAGGAGAGGGAGTCCCCATGGGGATAGTGACTGGTCAAACAGTGACCCCTAGTGTTCTACAATAGGAAGAATCAGGAAAGTTTCAGTTTCTTCAAAAGGGAGAGAAATGAAACTTACTGGGATGGGAATACAAAAAGAGCTTAGCATTAGTTTCATTTCTTTCTCTTTTTTCCAACCAGATTGTTAAGGTGGCGCAGAAATAGAGAGGTCCCCTGTGGTCCCCTGGAACCCCTTGGGCTCCCTTTGATTCAGAACAGGAAAGTGACAGCTGGGTAAAGCCAGCTGAACTTTCCCCATCATCCTGTCCAGTGTATCCTGACAGTGTCCTCCCCCTGGATGAAGATGGGCTCCCTTAAGGACGTGGGCTGGCCACTGGGCAGGATCCCGCCCCACTCCTGGAGTATTTCTAAAATTTCTCTCCAAATCAATATTTTAGTGATAGTTATTTCCTCAATTCTTCCCTAGCTCTGAGTCATTGAATGGGTGTTGCCACAAACAAACGGAGTCTTGACGAAACTTCAATGATTCTGGAGGAGATATTAAGACGGACAACATCATCCTTGTGATGTCATTGATCCTCCTGGAGAAGGAAAGATCACCACCAACAACAACAGGTAGCCACTGGTCCAGATGGCGTCCTATTCTGATTTGTACCAGACCCCAGCCAAAAGGCTGGATGCCTTTGTGGCTCACAACCTCCTACCAGATGTGGAGTGGAAGAAGGAGATCAAGGATGTCTTTAGGAGGGTCGAGAACTTCCTGAGGGAACAGTGCTTCCATACACCGATTTTCCTGGATCGGGAGGTTAGGGTGAAGAAGGTGGTCAAGGTGAGAACAAGGAGGTTCTGGGAGTGGCCATGCACCTTGTCTCCATCCAGTGTGGAGGAAGTCAGAGAATGGATAGCCAGCTGGACTGCCTGAGGACCCTGGGAAGCAGAAATGCCCAGGAGATAGAGACAGCTCAGAGCTGCCCTTGGGGAGAGGGAAGGGAGGAGGGGAGGGCTCCTGGAGCAAAAGCTATTCTAAGTTATGGGATAAAGATTCCAATGCTGTGTCTCTCCTGGGGTGACTCTGGGCAAGAGATCTCACCTTCCCTCCTCACCTTCTCCCTTTGTAAGATATCTTACCTCCCTGTTCTCACTTTCTCCCACTGTAAGAGATCTCACCTCCCTGTTCTCACCTTCTCCCAATGTAAGAGATCTCACCTCCCTATTCTCACTTTCTCCCATTGTAAGACATCTCACCTCCCTATTCTCACTTTCTCCCATTGTAAGAGATCTCACCTCCCTATCTATTCTCACTTTCTCCCATTGTAAGAGATCTCACCTCCCTATCTATTCTCACCTTCTCCCATTGTAAGAGATCTCACCTCCCTATTCTCACCTTCTCCCATTGTAAGAGATCTCACCTCCCTATTCTCACCTTCTCCCATTGTAAGAGATCTCACCTCCCTATTCTCACTTTCTCTCATTGTAAGAGATCTCATCTCCCTATTCTCACTTTCTCTCATTGTAAGAGATCTCACTTCCCTATTCTCACTTTCTCCCATTGTAAGACATCTCACCTCCCTGATCTCACTTTCTCTCATTGTAAGACATCTCACCTCCCTGATCTCACTTTCTCTCATTGTAAGAGATCTCACCTCCCTGATCTCACTCTCTCCCATTGTAAGACATCTCACCTCCCTATTCTCACTTTCTCCCATTGTAAGAGATCTCACCTCCCTATCTATTCTCACTTTCTCCCATTGTAAGAGATCTCACCTCCCTATTCTCACCTTCTCCCATTGTAAGAGATCTCACCTCCCTATTCTCACCTTCTCCCATTGTAAGAGATCTCACCTCCCTATCTATTCTCACCTTCTCCCATTGTAAGAGATCTCACCTCCCTATTCTCACCTTCTCCCATTGTAAGAGATCTCACCTCCCTATTCTCACTTTCTCTCATTGTAAGACATCTCATCTCCCTATTCTCACTTTCTCTCATTGTAAGAGATCTCACTTCCCTATTCTCACTTTCTCCCATTGTAAGACATCTCACCTCCCTATCTATTCTCACTTTCTCTCATTGTAAGACATCTCACCTCCCTGATCTCACTTTCTCTCATTGTAAGAGATCTCACCTCCCTGATCTCACTCTCTCCCATTGTAAGATGAGAGGATTGCACTGTTTAGTGGATGAGGTCCTTTGCAGATCAAGATCTAATATCCTATCATAAAAAGAGAAAATGATCTAGAGTTCCCAGATCTCCAAATAAAATATCTGTAAACTGCCTGGCACATAGTGGGTACTTAATAAATGCTAGTTCTCTCCCTTCTTCCATTTTCTCTAATGGGATATATCCAAGTCACTAGTTTTCACTGATGTCCCTATGACTATCCTGAGCCCCTCCCTGACTTTTCAGCTATATGATGGAGTCTTTCATTCCTGGGGGGACAACAGAGGGGAGAAGTTTGTACAAGTTTCCTCTGGAAGCATTTATAGGCAAAACACAGAAAGCTGAAAAGAAGCTAGGTGGCCCAGTGGATAAAGTACTGAGCCTCGCACCAGAAAAACCTGAGTTCAAATCCAGCCTTAGACAATGTTACCACCTGTGTGATGCTGGGCAAGTCTACCTGTATGTTTCCTTAACTTTAAAATGGGGATAACCACAGCATCTACTTCCCAAAGTTTTTGTGAGGATGACAGGAGGTCAGATTTGTCAGGTGCTTAGCACAGTGCCAGGCCAAGTCCTCAGCCTCCCTCTCCTACAGAACCAGCAGAGTTTGATGGCAAGACATATCAAGATGACCTGTGGTGGCCCTGATGCAGTGGGTGACTATGGCCTTTCTAAATTAAGATCTTCCTCAGGCCCTCAGTTTATCTCAGAGCTAGAAAAAATGGAGACCCAAAAAATGGCCAAATTTGTCCTCAATGTACCTGGTATGTAGAAGCAAAAAAAAGGTACAGCTGGGAGGGCTGGCTATGATAATAGGAGGAGAGCCCCAGGCTGCCCTGGCCAAAGATGGGGAGCAGCAGTTTTAGGAGAGCCCCAAGTATTGTGGTCAGAGTTAGGATATGACACTTTGAGGAGACTCTGAACTGTGCTGATTAATGCTGGGCAGAGGCACTTCCCAGGTTCACCTTGGAAGTGAAAGTAGGGCTTAGTTCCAGGGTAGCCTGAAATCAGGAAGTAATTTGAAGAACTCCAGGAGGGAGAATTTCCTTCCACTTAGGGATAGCCCATTCCACTTAGGAATCACAGGTCCTACGGGCAGAGTATGAAAGAACCTCTGATTCTATAGCTAACAAATTGAAAGTTTTAAATATTAAGAAGTATAAGGGTGATTTGAAATCAAAGGCTCCCAAATTGGGGATAGAAGCTTTGGATTTCTCTTAATTGGGGGCACTTGCTCAACATGAGGATTACCTTTACCTAGCCCCCAACTTCTCTTATTAAGACTGAGGTATTCAAAAAGCATCTTGCATAGTTTATTCATTCAACAAATACTTATTAAGCACCAACTGTGATAAGGTGCAAGAACTGAGGGTGAGAGATCGAGCTTCTAACAGCAATGGCAAAAGAATTCACAAACCCCAATAAATATAGGCCTGAGGTTTGTGGCAAAGAATGGGTTTATTTACACTAAGAAGACAGCTTTCTTAGCGGGCAAAGTCCTGTTAGGACTATTATAAAGAAGGGTTGACACTGAAAAGATCTTCATCAGTGGGGTGGGCTAATCCAGAAGGGCAGGCAAGGTCCTGTTAGGAAGAAGGGTTGACACTGAGAAGAAAAATCTCTTCATCAGTGGGCCAGTCCAGAAGGGTAGGCAAGGTCCTGTTAGGACTATTATAAAGAAGGGTTGACACTGAGAAGAAAAATCTTTTCATCAGTGGGCCAGTCCAGAAGGGCAGGCAAGGTCCTGTTAGGACTATTGTAAAGAAGGGTTGACACTGAGAAGAAAAATCTCTTCATCAGTGGGCCAGTCCAGAAGGGTAGGCAAGGTCCTGTTAGGACTATTATAAAGAAGGGTTGACATTGAGAAGAAAATCTCTTCATCAGTGGGCTAGTCCAGAAGGGTAGGCTTTCCTGACTGGGAATTAGCAAAGGTGTTTGTTAACAAACCCTTGATTATATCCCGTTTAGTCTTGGCTTAGGGCTGGGGAACAGTTTGAGCCAGTTGCCTATGGCCCAGGCCGAGATTTCCAATTGAATGAGATTACTTATCTGGGAGCTGTCTGGGAAAAGTGTGCCCCTCCCAGGGTTTGAGAGTCAGGAGCACCCTTCCCCCCAAAGGGGACACAGTTTACATCAGGGCCCTCCCCCAAAGGTTAAAGGGACACAATTTACATCAACTGCATATTAGGCATTGTGCTAGGTATTAAGGATACAAAGAAAAATGAAGCAATCTCCGCCCTCAAGTTTGCAAAACCAAAATTTTAAACATAAGTAACCCCAAAATTAACTGCACGTATGTATAAACTAGATGATAGAGTCCCAAGGAGTGTGTCCCCAAACATTCTGCCTCTGAGCCCTCTGGGATTTTACTCATGGGTCAAAGGCAGCTCAAGATCAATGCTGGTGGATAATGAAGCTGGTCTGTCCTTGGCAGGGAGGCTCCTTTGGGAAGGGGACAGTCCTAAACCATGGCTCTGATGTGGACCTGGTCATTTTCCTGAGCTGCTTCTCCAGCTTCCAAGAGCAGAGCAAGCTCCGAGGTCACATCATCACCCATGTGAAGGAGAGGCTCACCAGGTGTCGGAAGAGCCTGGCCTTTGACGTTCAGGGCATCACTACGGCATGGACATCGCGTCCTCGATCTCTGTCCTTCTACATCCAGGCGAGGAGGAGGAGCAAGCCTATTAAAGTGAACGTGCTCCCAGCCTTTGATGCCATGGGTAAGAGAAGAGGAGGGTCTCCCCCTGGGCACAAGTGCCAGGCTAGAGAGAAGAGGTCTAGAGGGTAGTGTCCAAAAGCCTCTTATGCAAAGTCAAAAAATAAGCCTTTTATCAGCCAGGCACTGGGCTAAGTACTGGAGGCACAAAGGAAATTCCTGCCCTCAAGGAACTCACAGTCTAATGAAGGAGGCAACATATAAAGTCATCAGGGATAGGGAAAAGGTCAAATTCAGCCTCAGACATGAGCTGTGTGACCCTGTGCAAGTCACTTCACCCTGTATGCCTCAGTTTCCTCATCTGTAAAATTATCTGGAGAAGGAAATGGTGAGCCATTCCAGCAGGTCTGCCAAGAAAACCCAAAATAGGATCACAAAAAACTGGACACAACTGAACAACCAAAAAAATGATTGGAAAAATGGTACTGTCCTGGATGGAATAATAATAATAATAATAATAATAATAATAATAATAATAACAATACATAATCCTTACATATCACTTCAAATTTACATATGTTATTTCATTTGGACACAGATGAGGAAATTAGGGAGACAGATGAGTTTGGAGAACAGAAGAGTAGATGATGAGTTCTGTTCTACAAAAGGTGAATGAGTCGGGAGACAGCTTGTTCAGATATGGGTGGAACTCAAGAGTAAACTAAAGCCAGCTAGAATCCACTCTGAAGAGTCGATTGTTAAATTTTCAGGATGAGGTTTTATGCCTTGGAAATCACTAACAAATCAAAGTTTGATTTGCTGTTTTATATTTTGTTTGAGACTTAATGGTAACATTTTTATGTTATTAAAATGAAATTATTTACATAGATCAGCATGATAATAACAATAAGCTATAGGGAAAATATTAAAAGCAAGCCAGGAATGTTTTTGGTTTTTTTGTTTTTTTCAGAGAACCAGTTGTTAAACTTTTAACAGCTCACTTCCAGTGGAGCTAGGCAACTTCTGGGGTCACTTCCACCTCTAAGATTGTGATTCTGGGGGATTGGGTATCAGTGAATCCAAACCCCCCAGATAATGTCGGACCTACATCCCAAGAGAAGGAATCCTCCAACCTTTGTCCTGAGAGAGCTTCATATCCCTAAATTTCCTCTCCCTACAGGAAATCTTGCCCCCAAAGAGAAGCCATCTCCACAGGTCTATGAAAATCTGATAAACAGCCAAAGCAAGCCTGGCGAGTTCTCTTCGTCCCTCTCTGAGTTACAGAGCAATTTTTTTAAACACTTGCCAGCCAAGCTGAAGAACCTACTTCGTCTGGTAAAACACTGGTATATTAAGGTGAGCGCCATGTTGGAAGGTGAGTGGGCAAAGGGATCATCACTGGCAGGGGTCAGGAAGGTTAGAAGAGTAAGAGACAGTCTAAAAAGAGCAAGGGACACTTCTACAGTATTCCTTTGGGAACACTAGAGTCAGAGGATCTAATCTTGTCCCTGTTACTAACTGCCTGTGTGATCTTGGACAAGCACGTCTTTTTTTTTTTTAATCTCTTTTTTAAAATTAATTTTATAATTATAAAATTTTTGACAGTATATATGCATGAGTAATTTTTTATAACATTATCCCTTGAATTCATTTTTCCAGATTTTCCCCTCCCTCCCTCTATTCCCTCCCCTAGATGACAGGCAATCCCATACATTTTACATGTGTTACAGTATAACCTAGATACAATATATGTGTGTAAATCCAATTTTCTTGTTGCACATTAAGTATTGGATTCTGAAGGTATAAGTAACCTGGGTAGATAGACAGTAGTGCTAACAATTTACATTCACTTCCCAGTGTTCCTTCTCTGGGTGTAGTTGTTTCTGTCCATCATTGATCAGCTGGAAGTGAGTTGGATCTTCTTTATGTTGAAGATATCCACTTCCATCAGAATACATCCTCATACAGTATTGGACAAGCACGTCTTTAGACCTCAGTTTGCTTCTCTACAAAATATGGAGGTAAGACTAGATCATCTCTAAGGTCCCTTCCAGAGCTAAATGTCAGCTTCTATGAAGTATACATGCAGTTAAGCAGAATTCTGCATGGGGCTGTTACATCACTATTGCTTGTAAGAGGTTTCTGGGAGTGCAACCCCTATCTCCCAAAAGAGATCTGGATTTCTATTCTTGAATTGAATCAACACCCTCTTTGGTCTCAGCAAGGCCCCCTGCTTGCCTACTGCTAGACTGTCTGATGACCTAAGAGATAATACTACCCTCTTACAGCACAACCCATGATAAGGCAGGGGCCTCCCGATGGGAAGGCATCCAGGAAGAGCAGAATAGATACCGTCACTTACTCCTAGTAAGTAACTAGAGCTACTTATTCTAGTTTGTAGAGTAACTACTAACTCTAACAAGAGTTAGTAGTTATTAGATTAGTAACTTGAAACTCCCAGAGACTAAGTGACAAAAATGTGCCAGGCACTATATATTAAGCTCTGTAGATATAAAGACAATTCATGTTTTTAAGGAGCTCAATCTAATGGGGAATGCACTATATAAGCTACTATGTACAAAGAAGCTATGTATAGGATAAATTAGAAATAAATTAGAAATAATCAACAGAGAGACTGCAGTAAATTAAAGAGAACAGGGAAAGACTTCCTGAAGAAGTGGAATTTTAGCTGGGATTCAAAGGAAGCCAGGAGGCAGAGATGAGGAAGAAGAGCATTCTAAGCATGGGGGACAGCCAGAGAAAATGACCAAAGTCTGGAGATAAAGAGTCCTGTTTGAGGAACAGCTGGAAATTCAGTATTCCGGAATCTTAGAGGATCTTGGTAATAGATAGGAGTAGGGGAACAGAAGAGGAAAGAAACTGAGAAAGGGAAGGAGACTGAAAAGATAAGAAGAGCAGGTTAAGAAGGGCTTTGAATGACAAGTAGAGGACTTTATATTTGCTCCTACAGGTCCTGGTGTGGGGATTAAAATTTTCAACCCACAATAACTCTAAGCTAATGGCCCTTTATCAAAGGATCCATGGGTTCTTCTTCCTTTTCTCCTCAGATTTTCCAAGGCCCCACAGGACCTTGTTTTCATAGGGTTTAATATCCAATTTTTGCAGAAGAAACATGGCAGAATACAGAATCTAACTGTTTGATAGACCTTGCTCTTGAAAGTCAAAAATGACATATTGGGGAAAGGGGAAGTGGGGAGGATCACAGATTGGCTGAAACATGAGGTGCCACTGACTAAGTGGCCATAAGATAGTCCTATGCTCATGTTGGACAAGAGATCTAGGTCCAGAAGTACAAAAAGCAATTGGAGGATTTTCCGTGTAATTGGGTCACATTGAATTTACAATCTCAGGTCTGAGGTTTAATATACAGAACTTGGAATGAAATCAAGCTGATTAATACTTACTGGAATGGAGTAAGGCTCCAACATCTGCCACAGGCATCCCTGGTCCACTCACATCTGGAGCACGGTACCAAACGTGGCATTATTGGAAAGTCAAGTTGTAGCTTGCCCAAAAGAGATTTCTCAAGACTGTGAGAAGACCAGATTCCATGCTACATGGGCCCTGGTTGAAAGAAGGAAGAATGGTTAGCTTAAAGAAGGAAGAAGTTCCAGTGAGAAACTTCTCAGAGCTATCCTCAAGTATCTGAAAGGCTACTCTGTAGAAGAGCCTTCTTCAGAACCAAGAGCAATGCAAGGGGAAAGGTATAAAGACGCCATCTTGATATCAGGGGAAACTTCCTATCAATGAGAGCAGGGGTTCTCAAATTACGGCCTATAGGCCACATGCGGCCCGCTGAGGACGTTTATGTGGCCTGCCAGGTTATGGCAAATGGGCTGAGGGGCAGAGACAGAGAGTGAGCTTTTGTTTTTACTCTAGTCCAGCCCTCCCGCAGTCTGAGGGACAGTGAACTGGCCCCCTATTTAAAAAGTTTGAGGACCACTGTCTGAGCAGGGGACAAACCCCTCAAAGGAGATCTTCAAGCAGAGTCTGGGTGACCTTTGTCAAGGATACCAGGGAAGATAATCTTGGTCAGATACAGATTGAATTCAGTTGATGGCCTCTAGATTCCTCCTAACTTTTAGTTCTTGTGTACTGGCTCTATAGGATGATCCACATGAGAAGTAGAATACCTCAACTAGTCAAGAGTGACTAACTAGACCCAAGATTTCCCTTTTTAATTTTTACAAACCCACCAGAATAAAGACGGCTTTCCCTAAGCCCAACCTCACTTCTGCTAACCAAATCTTTGGACCTGTACCAGACAGTTAATTGCACTATCCATTACAGAGTGCAAATGTTAGAGTGCCAGACCTAGAATCAGGAAGACTTGAATTCAAATGCTGCCTCAAACACACACCAGCCAAAGTTACCAGTGATCTCTTAACTGCCAAATCCAATAGCCTTTTCTTAATCCTCATTCTCTCTTTGACCTCTCATAGCCTTTAACAGTATATTGATCATTCTCTCTTCCTCGATATTCTCTTCTTTCTAAGTTGTCAAGAATACTCCTTTCTCCTGGTTCTCCTTCTGTCTCCTTTGCTAGATCTTTCTCTAGATCACAGCTTTGCATATGTCCCTCTTCTCTTCTCCCAAGTCAACTCAACCCTTATCAGCCTCAATTTTCCCAGTGGTAAAATGAGAGTGAAAAACAAGATTATTTCATAGGGTTAACCATTTTTTTTTCAGGGATACCAGAGGCTCCAAAAAGATAACATTTATCAAGTGCCTTGTAAACCTTAAAAGTACTTGCATTCTGGCCAGTGAATGAAATAAATAAAGGAACAAGAACATTGAAGGTGATCTTATACACTCTAGGAACAGAGAACCATTTAAAACCTTGATGTGAGGAGTTCTTTCTGAGTTTTTGTCAAGAGCGTCCCTTCCTCCTAATGGCCCAGGCTCATAAGCCAGAATTATCTTCAGTCATTCACTTTCTCTCACCCCACATTTATCAATCGTCTAGTCTTGTAGCTTCAAAATCTATAATTTCTCTTATTATACCCTTCTATCTGTGCACATGAGCACTCCACCAAGTCAGCTCTTTATCACCTCTTACCTGGATTATTCCAGGGACTCTCGATTGATCCCCCTATCTCTAAGCTTTCCCCTCTCAGGTCCCCTCCTCCACATAGCCATCAAAGCGATATTACTAAGTATAGACGAAACCATGACAATCCTGGGCTCAATGATATTCAGTGGCAAGTGCTTCATCATGTAGCTCCAGTCTATCTTTCCAACCATATTGGACATTACTCATTTTCCCATATTCTAAACTCCAGCCAAATGGGCCTTCTTGCCTTTCTACATATGATATTTCTTTTCCAATCTCTATGCTTTTGTATAGACTGTGTCCCATGTCTGGCCATGTTCACCTGTGGAAATCTCTTTTAAAACTCAGGTCAGGGGCAGCTAGGTGGCGCAGTGGATAGAGCACCAGCCGTGAAATCAGGAGGACCCAAGTTCAAATCTGATCTCAGACACTTAACACTTCCTGGCCATGTGATCCTGGGCAAGTCACTCAAACACAGCCAAAAAAAAAAAAAAAAAAAAAACTCTCAGTTCAAGCACTACTACCCAGCTGCTCTCCCTAAAATTAACTTATATTTACTAGGAATCCAAACTACGTAAATGATGTCCCCTTCCAGTAGAATGTAATCTCTTTAGTGTCAGAGATGGCTTTTACTTTTGCCTTGTTGTCCCTGGGACCTAGCACAGTGTCTGACATCAAGAAAGCATTAGTGCTTGAAGAGCTTTCATTCATTAATAAATGTGTGTTGATTGAATGATTGATTGACGATAACTCTTGAAGGATGGTCTTGTTTTTTCTCATAGAAAGTGAAAGCTAAGTGCCCCAAAATCTTTCTACCCCCCAAATATGCCCTGGAGCTACTGACCGTCTATGCTTGGGAGATGGGGACTCAAAAAGCCGAGTACTTCAGAACTGAGGAAGGCTTCGTAACTGTGATGAAGCTGCTGCAGGACTATGAGAACATATGCATCTATTGGACCACAAATTATAATTTTGAAAATGCCATCATTCGAGACTTTGTGAAAAACAAACTGAAGAAAAATAGGTGCTAACGCCCTTCTCCCTGCTTCTACTCTCTATGGGGGAGGGATCATGAGAAGGCCGGAAGTGGAGGCTGGGGGGCTTCTTTTCACACGGGGAAGGAGTGTGATTGGGGGACCACCTGGGAGATGAGTAGATGAGGGCTTTTGTAAAGAGAAAAGTGGAAATGAGGATGACATAGTGGGTTGAACTACCTCTATCAAGGTACCTCAATCCCATTCTCCAACCAGATCATTGTCTATGGAACAAAGACTCTACTGGTCCTTCTTGGTCTCACAGGAGCAGAACTGGCAACCATGAGGCAAACTTGCAAAGCAACAGGTTTAAACTCAATGCAAAAGAAGCTAAAGGGCTGGGGACAGAGCGCCATTCTGAACCTACTTCTCTGTCCTAGACCCATTATTTTGGATCCAGCCGACCCTACTAATAATGTGGGAGAGGGCAGGAGATGGGATGTGTTGGCCCAGGCGGCTGCCTACTGCCTGAAACAGGACTGCTGCTATGATGAAAATGATGAAGAAATCCAAAGCTGGGATGTCCAGGTACAGACATCACTCCCCAAGTCTGGACCTCATCATTTCCTCTACTTCCAGTCTGCATCCCATCCCCTCTAATTTTCCCTCCCAGGGAAGAAGCTGAACAGGTTCCATTATTTTATCACCTCCATAACCCCAAATGTACTGCCTGGAGAGGGCAGTGGAACAAAGTGGAACTTTGCTAAGTGGAACAAAGAATCTGGCAGAGAGATCAGGGTCAGAATCGAATATGGCTCCTCTGAACTCAGAGGCAGTTCCTTTCCACTGCATTGTGCTGGATCTCCGATGATAATATATAAATCAAACATCTGTATCTCTTAGTTGTACATGCTTTTAAAGATGAGGAAACAAGCCCGAACAAAGCTAAGGGCTCTTTTAATTTAATTTAATTTTAAAAGAACCACAACAAAAGCAAGATTTAAAATCCATTCCTCTAGATCTTCTAAGTTCAGTGCCAGTGATCTTCTTATTCCCACTGCTAGGGATAGAAACACATTAAACATTCTGAAAAAGACAAGAAATTGTTATATGGCAGCTCAGTAGCACAATGAAAAGAAAATCTAAGTAAAATCCAATCTCAGAAACTTGCTAATTGTGTGATCCTAGACAAAGTCAATTAACATGTCTGCCTCAGTTTCCTCAACTTTAAAATGGATTTAATAATAGCACCTCCTTCACAAGGTGATTGTGATGATCAGATGAGATATTTTTAGAAGGCTTAGCAGTACACTCAGCACATGGTAGGTGCTATATAAATGCTAACTGTTGTCAGCTCTATAAGCAGCTCCAGTTATTATAAAGCTGTCACTATGAATAGTGTGTGGTTTGGTGAACCACCTTGTTCCCATCCCTAGGAGCAGAGGGTGGTGACATTTTCTGAGGCTGTGTCCCCCACAAAGAATCCTTGATTGATGTTCTTTTATCCCCCTCCTATCCAGGGAACCAGAAATGTGAAGGTGGTTCTGAGACAGTCTGGTTGGAAAAATTGGACACTCTGGGTGAATCCTGATGACCTGATTAGGAGGATGAAACAGAAAATCAGACAGGAACTAGAGCTCACAGGTCAGCTACGTCTCACTTTCCAAGATCCCAATGGTGAAAGGCAACTCCTCAGAGGGAGAGATACATTAGCCCAATATGGGATCTTCTATCGAATTGTTGTCTATCTATTGGAAACCTTCTGGCCTGAGATCCAGATCTTTGTTAAGGGGCCCAACAACCACATCAAAGTTTATGCTGTTGACCCTGATGACTATATCCATGATCTGAAGGAGAAGATTGAAGAGGCA
This sequence comes from Sminthopsis crassicaudata, assembly GCF_048593235.1. Lineage (NCBI taxonomy): Eukaryota > Metazoa > Chordata > Mammalia > Dasyuromorphia > Dasyuridae > Sminthopsis > Sminthopsis crassicaudata. The sequence goes on from NC_133617.1 coordinate 20,232,572, forward strand.
GGGGGGTTTCCAGTAAAGTCCCAACTCCTAGAATTCCAAGGTCAAAGACTTCACAGTTACAAGACCCTCAGAAACTATGGGATCCAGGACAGTGACACCATCATCATGAGTAACTGCTGACCTCTGAAGAGCTGAGAAAAGTGATTGTTTATCTCATATTAATAATTCATTTTTGAAATTAGGACCACGATGTTTTTACCTTCTCATTTAGAAACTAGAAAGTTGCAGGTTGTTCAGTTGCTGAAGGATATTGTTAATGGATAAGCTTGTCCATACCCCCATCATACATGCTTTTTGGTTTTGGATAGGAGATTTCATCCAACTAGAAAATCTTACGAAGTATTTACCCTAAGGTGAATTTTAGCCCCTTTTGTTCCACTCAGGAATGTAACATGCACTCCTGGCAGTTAGTATTACTAGTCTAGCCTAGGCCCAACAGAGTACCTTTGACCACTGACCTTTGCAGTGTCAACTCTACCCGGCTCCTCTCCTCTGAGGCCTTCAAAGTTCTCTGGCCACGATCTCTTGAATCTATAGCTTAATAACCTGTAGTGCACTCAAGAACAGCCACGTGTAATCTTAAAAGCCTTTATTATACCTACTCACATAATGCCCTGACTGATTCCCTGACTTGTTGGTTCCCGAGTGAACATCTGGTCAGAAGACCCACATGTTCACTACCAAACTCCTTACCTCTTTTGGCTACCCATCTCAGCTTGGCCACCCAGGCTAGGGAGCTAGGGTAAAGAGTGCCAGGTTAAAGAGAGCGACTGCTGCTTGCAGTGGGCTTATAAAGGGCCTGTGAGGTCACACACACAGCCAATCAGCGAGAGAGTCACCCATTACGAAGCTATCTCAATGTGGCCAAGATCCCACCTACAATATCCACAGAAATTACTTCCTGGGGGGACTCAAATCTCCTGTTGCACTGTGTCCCCCTATTTAAAGGGCCCTTACACAGGAAGGATCTGGTGGGGGGGTACATCTTTTGTCTAGATTTATCTGAGATTGGGGGTGACCTGGGAGCAAGAGTGATCAAAGTCACGTCCTACAGCCCCTCTTTAGAATAGGTACACCTCTCATTAATTGTTAACCAATAAAAATTTATTGTTGCCAGTTGGAAATAGCCACTCTTCCAAGGGCATATACATAATGAAAGACCTCCATGAGTGGTCTTTTGGCATTCAAGATGGTTACTGACTTCTTTCATTAATTATCCTCAAACAATAATTAATAAAGTAATTGATTACCCAGAAACTCTCTCAAACTTTTTACACATCACAAAATATTGACTTCTGTGGGATATACTTCAGGAGAAGACCTAGACTATCCCAAAGAATCCCAGAGATAACTATAGAGAAGGAAACAAGTCATCTTCTCACTGTTATTCTAATAATAACTATTATTATATTGTTACATATTATTAATAAAAGTTAATAATATTCTGATAATATCAGGCAAGAACTTCATTCAGTTGTGGAAACTTGAAGAAAACTTTATTGTATAGTGTGAACCCAACCCTATATGACTGGGAAGTTAGACCACTTCTATATGTTGCTTAGGGAGCCTTAAATAAGGACTTTAATAAGATTATGCTGATCAAAAACCTGGTCAAATCCAAAGACTGATGGAAGAAGATTTTCATAATTATATATCTCAAGCAACCCATGTACCTTATCTGAAATTTGGTCCTGCTCTAGTTAATCAATTATTATTTCTATGTTCCTTTGATTGAATAATATATTTAGGGGCAGTGGAGCACCTCTTTTTCTGATTTCAGGAAATGGTACCTATTTGCTCTTCCCTTCCCAACTTGGAAAATCCTTAATCTTTCCTCCAATTAAAAATCAGATTAACTAATTTCATATCCCAATTAATTGTTTTCTTGTAATCAATTTGTATTATTTGATTGTTTTAATGCATAAAAAATCTGTCTCCTCCATATTTGGGGTCCAGTGGTAAAACTGAGGAGGCTTGATCTCAATTTGTTACGCAATTAGAAAGCATTGCTTAATAAATCAACATGCTTGGAAGTTTAAACCTTTGTTTCCTCCATTATTCAGGAAATTTCCACTTCAGAGCTAGAGAAACAGACATTCATAGATGAATAGCTAGTGATCCTCAAACTTTTTAAATAGGGGGCCAGTTCACTGTCCCTCAGAGTGTTGGAGGGCCGGACTATAGTAAAAACAAAATCTCACACTGTCTCCGCCCCTCAACCCATTTTCCATAACCAGGCAGGCCGCATAAACATCCTCAGCTGCTGCATCTGACCCTTGGGCTGTAGTTTGAGAATCCCAGAATGATAGATGATAGAAAAACAGATAGGCAGATAAGTTAGATAGGACAGACAAATGAATATATCAGTGGATAGAGAGGTGATCAATATATAGATAAATAGATAGAGCATTTATCAAACATTTATTATAGTCCAGGCATTGCTCTAAACACTGTGAATACAAATAGAAACCAAAAAAAAAAAAAAAAAAGACAGGCCCTGTCCTCAAAAGAGCTTACAATCTAATGAGTGAAAACAACACAAAAAAACAGAAAGCATAGAGGAAGAAAGGTACCCACAGAGAGGCAAAGCCAACATATCAGCAAAGGACTAAGCATGGTTAACCTGGCACTTCCTCAAAATGGAGATTCTCAGAGCAATTTATCAATTAATGAAATGAGCTTCAGGGTGGAGGGATATCCCAGGGTAGAAGGGTGAAAAGTGATCATAGATTTAAAGATGGTAGGAACCTTTGAGATCATCAAGGCCAGCTGCCTACTTTAGATAAGAAAATTGAGGCCCGAAAAGGAGAAATAATTACAGGTAATTAATGGGTCCTACAGGTAATTAATGTTTGCTACAAGTTTTGAACCTATGTACTCTTGACTCCCTTTCAGTGCTCCAAGACACAAAATAATACTTGGGGGAAAATCATCATAAATTAATATCACTTGAAAAAAAAAAGATGAGGTAGAGAAGGGGAGGGAGAAAGGATTATGTGCCACATGCTGAACTGACCATGAGAAGGGTTGAACAAACAAAAAAATAGCCTCATGAAATCTGGGATTGAACAATATCACGTGAGAGAGAAGAAGTTAGAGGGAGAAGACTACTTTCAGATTAATATAATCAAAACTAAGACTAAGTATAGACTTTTAAATGAATGCAGTTTATGAGATGTATGTGTACAGGAAAGTGGGTAGGTGGATTCCTATAGTATAATTAATAAAGGAATGGACACTGTTGACAATTATATTTGACAATTGGGAAACTGTGTTAATTCCCCAATAAAAAGAAAAAGATAAAGAATGGATTTTTTTAAAACACAATTTGCTGTATATAAGAAAGATTTTAAATTTACAGATACAGAATGAAAATGAAAAGATAAAGCAAAATCTATGATGTTTTATGTGATTCAAAAAAAAGTAGGAGTTGTGACCATTTTCTCTAACAAGCTAATTAATTAAAATATGTGAAGTTAAGAGAAATAAACAACATTATGCTTATATGAACAATAGATGGTGAAAAAATAACAATAATTGATTAAGCCAACTGGCTTAACAGATAAGTTCTTCTTAAAGTTAGGACCAGGAACAGCTAAGTTGGTACAGTGGATAGAATGTCCACCCTAGAATGGTAATAGTAAAAATCTAGGACCAGCTTTATTTCTGTAAACAGTATTTCACATAGTGGTGTCTCAATAAATATGTAGGGAAGGATGGAACCAAGATGGCAGAGAGTAGAGCTCAGTTTTTATCTGAGCTCTTCCTAGTGTCCTTCAGATCAACACCAGATCAAGCCTCTGAACTGGTTTTGGAGTGACAGAACCCACAAGTATTTGGAGTGTAACAAATTTCCAGCAGAAGATGCTTTGAAAGAACTTCAGAAAAGGTCTGTTTCAATCAAGCAGGGGAAAGGCGGCAGAGCCCAGATACAGTAGGGAGCCATGGTACTGCAGCTTCTGTACACTGGGGAATCTACTGGGAAGCTCTTAGGTTACTCTGTCCTAGTTACAAGCCAGTGGATCAGCAGATTATCTGTGAGACAATCAAATCAAATACAAAAACCAAATGGGGAGTCACTGAACCCCAGAAAAATGAGAGACCTGATCATGCCTATCCAGCACTGTAAGTTAATCAGAATCACCAGTCCCAGGCAATAAAGTGGCTGTCTCCCCTTTTCCCTAAGAACAGACTTGAACCTTTAAAAAATTAGCAAAAAAGCAAAAAGAACTCTAATCTTAGATAGCTTTTATGGAGAAAGAGAAGTACAGAAATCAAACCCTGAGGATCCTAAAGAAAAATAATCTCCAGATGAAGCCTCAAAGGGTGATATGAGTTGGTCCCCATTTCACAAGGTTCTCTTGGAAGAATTCAAAAAGAATCTTAAAAGAGAGTTAGAAAAATGGGGAAAGGAAATGAAAACTTTGGACGAGAGTTTGGAAAAGGAAAAACAGAAATTATCTGACAAAAAACCTCCTTAAAAATAGATTTGATTAAATTGAAAAAGCATACTCCTTACAAAATAGATATGAAAAAGAGGCCAAGTCATTGAAAAACATAATCCGTGAAATGGAAAAAAAAATGCAATGTGCAAAACACCTCATTTAAAAGTTCAATTGGCCAAATGCAAAAGGAGATAAAAAAGTAACTGAAGAAAACAATTCACTAAAAATTCGAATTGAACAAATGAAAGTGAATGACAATGAGAAATCAAGAATCAGTCAAACAAAACCAAAAAAAAAAAAAAAGAAAAGAAAATGTAAAGTATCTCATTGGAAAAACAACTGACCTGGAAAAATAGATCTAGGAGAGACAATCTAAGGATTATTGTTCTTCCTGAAAACCATGACGAAAAAAAAGACCCTATACATCATCTTTCAGGACATCATTAAAGAAAACTGCCCTGATGTCCTCAAACCAGAGGGTAAAATAGCCATTGAAAGAATTCACTGATCATCTCCTGAAAGAGACCCAAAATGAAAATTCCAAGGAACATAATAGCTAAATTTTAGAATTATCAAATGAAGGAGAAAATATTGCAAGCAGCCAGAAGGAAACAATTCAAATATCAAGAATCCAGGATTACTGAGGACCTAGCAGTTTCTACTTTAAAGGATCGAAGGCATGGAATCTGATATTCTGAAAGGCAAAGGAACTTGGATTGCAGCCAAGAATCAACTATCCAGAAAAATTGAGCATTATATTTCAAGGTAAAAGATGGATATTCAATGAAACAGATGAATTTCATTTATTTCTAACAAAAAGACCAGAGCTGAGTAGAAAATTTGATCTTCAAATGCAGAACTCAAGAGAAGCATAAAAAGGTAAAAAGGAAAAAAATAATTTTCTTTTAAAAGTTAAAAAGCTTATATCCCTATATGGGAAAATGATATGTTTAACTCTTGAGATCTGTATCTCTGTTATGGCTATAATTAGAGGGTGCAGGTATAATTTTATTTTATTGTGATGATATAAAAAAGAAACCAGAGGAGGAAATGTGAATCTACTGGAAGAAGAGGGAAATGGAGTGAAAATGGGGTAAATTGAATCTCATGAAAAAGCAAAATAGATCTATTACAATTGAGGAAAAGAAGAGAGGGCGATGAGTATTATGTGAATCTTACTCCCATTCAGAGTTGGCTCAAAGAGAGAATACAAAGGAAGCTTATCTCACCCTAAAGGGAAATAGAAGGGGAAAGGGGAAAGGAAAGGGGGAGGCTAATAGAAGAGATAACAGAAGTAGAAGGGAAAAGGTATAAGAAAGGCAGAGGGACTATAAACCAGAGTGATACAATTCAGAGTAAAGGTAAAAGGCTGGAGCAGAATCTATTATGCTTGAGCTGAAGTAAAAAGCAGAGGTAGCCATCCTAATCTTATATTAAGCAAAAGCAAAAAGAGATCTAAAAGAGATCATTTTGTTTTCTTTCTCATTTTTTCCTTTTTGATCTGATTTTTCTTGTGCATCATTATAATTGCATAAATATGTATACATATATTGGATTTAACTTATTTTAACATGTTTAATATAGAGAGAGTTACTTGCCATTTAGGGGAACGGGTGAGGGAAGGTGAGGAAAATTTGGAACACAATGTTTTGCAAAGTTTAATGTTGAAAAATTATCCATGCATATGTTTTGTTTTTGTTGTTGTTAAACATTTACTTACTTATTTTTTTATTATAGCTTTTTATTGATAAAACATATGCATGGGTAATTTTTCAACACTGACCCTTGCAAAAATTTCTGTTACACTTTTTCCTTTCCTTCCTTTCACCCTCTTCCCTAGATGGCAGGTAGTCCCATACATGTTAAATATGCTAAATGCAATATGTGTATATATATATTTATACAGTTGTCTTGCTACACAAGAAAAATCAGATTTAGAAAGAAGGTAAAAAAATAACCTGGGAAGAAAAACAAAAATGCAAGCAAACAATAACAGAAAGAGTGTAAAAGCTATGTTGTGGTTCACACTCATTTTCCAGTGTTCTTTCGCTGGGTGTAATGGGTTTTGTTCATAACTGATCAATTGGAATTGATTTGGATCCTCTCATTGTTGAAGATAATCACTTCCATCAGAATTGATCATACAGTATCATTGTTGAAATGTATAATGATCTCCTGGTTCTGCTCATTTCACTCAGCATCAGTTCATGTAAGTCTTTCCAAGCCTCTCTGTATTAATCCTGCTGGTCATTTCTTATAGAACAATAATATTCCATAATATTCATATACCACAATTTACTCAACCATTCTCCAATTGATTGGCATCCATTCAATTTCCAGTTTCTAGCCACTACAAAAAGGGCTGCCACAAACATTTTTGCACATGCAGGTCCCTTTCCCTTCTTTAATCTCTCTTTAGGATATAAGCCCAGTAGTAACACTGCTAGGTCAAAGGGTATGCACAGTTTGATAACTTTTTGAGTATAGTTCCAAATTACTCTCCAGAATGGTTGGATCTATTCACAACTCTACCAACAATGCATCAGTGTCCCAGTTTCCCCACATCCCCTCCAACATTTGTCATTATCTTTTCCTATTATCTTAGTCAATCTGAGAAGTGTGTAGTACTATCTCAGAGTTGACTTAATTTGGATTTTTCTGATCAATAGTGATTTGGAACACCTTTTCATATGGGTAGAAATAGTTTCAATTTTGTCATCTGAAACGTGTCTGTTCATATCCTTTGACTGTTTATCAATTAGAGAATGGCTTGATTTCTTATCAATTTGAGTCAGTTCTCTATATATTTTGGAAATGAGGCCTTTATCAGAACCTTTAACTATAAAGATGTTTTCCCAGTTTATTGCTTCTCTTCTAATATTGTCTGCATTTGTTTTGTTTGTACAAAAGCTTTTTAACTTGATATAATCAAAATTTTCTATTTTGTGATCAATAATTATCTCTAGTTCTTCTTTGGTCACAAATTCCTTCCTCCTCCACAAGTCTGAGAGGTAAACTATTCTATGTTCCTCTAATTTATTTATAATCTCATTCTTTATGCTTAGATCATGAATCATTTTGATTTTATCTTGGTGTATGGTGTTAAGTGTGAGTCAATGCCTAGTTTCTGCCATACTAATTTCCATTTTTCCTAGCAGTTTTTGTCAAATAGTGAATTCTTATCCCCAAAGCTGGGGTCTTTGGGTTTGTCAAACACTAGATTGCTATAGTCATTGACTACTTTGTCTTGTGAACCTAACCTATTCCACTGATTAACTAGTCTATTTCTTACATGCATGTTTTGAAAATAAAAAAGCTTTAATAATAAAAATATATGTGTAGGGTAGTGAGGTGGCACAGTCAAGAAAATCTGAGTTCAAATTCATACTCCAAGACTCCATATTGAGAAATCCACATATATCTAAGCAACAAAAACAATTTGTTAAATTGAATCTTTTTTCAGTCCCTGGGATAATAGCCAGGGACCATGATCCTAGAACCATAGAAGAAATATTGGGAAAGCAAACATAAAGTATCCAGACATTTTTAGAACTAGACAGGATGCCAGAGTCCAATAGTACAATTCTTTCATTTTATGGATAAGGTAGCTATGACCTAAAGAGATGTGGTCATCTGTCTGAGGTAACACAGACAGTATGTGGTAGAATTAGATTTAAACCCAGGGTCTCTGTGGTCATAAAAAGAAATGGAACCTAAATGAGAAGCAAAACTAATCTGATAAGGAGTCCAAATGAAGAAATGTCTTCAAAACTTTCATTATCTTTCAAATGCTACATAGCATTGGTTTTGTTCCAGTTTTTATCATCATGACTCAGTGCCATTACTCATGGATTAGTGGGGCCAGAGGTCATGGGCCCCAAGCCAGAAAGCTGATAGAATTTGCCTCTCATGTGATTTCAGTTTCCAAACGTCAGCTAACAAGCATCTATTAGGAGTTTTCTATATTCCAGACACTGCCCCAAATGCTAAGAATACAAAGGTTGAAAGCCCCTTCCTCCAATGTAGAAATAATATAGAAATAAGTGTGTACATAGGTAGGGTTAGGTGACAGAATATCTTGAGTTGAGCAAGCACACTATGTTATTAAATTATGTTTTAGTCATGTCTGACTCCCCACGGCCTTACTGAGGGTTTTCTTGGAAAAGATACTGAAGTAATTTGTCATTTCTTTCTCCAGCTCTGAAAAATGCAGATGAGGAAACTGAGGCAACAGAACTAAATGACTTATCCAAGGTCACACAGCTAAGAAGAATCTAAGACTGGATTCCAGACTCTATACACTCACTTTAAATCACTCACTTTAAAAAACTATATCTTAATATTTTTGGCAGATGAAAATAATCAGAGTTTTGAACTAGGTGTTAATAAAGCCTAAATATGCTTATTGGATCATTAATCATGGACTTTAGACTATGTCCAAAATGTACTTCATCAATTTTTAAAATCCTTGGCCAGCATTTATGATAAAGGGGCACAGGAAGTATATCGGTATTGACTGAGGAAATTTGTCTTGTCCTAGTTCCAAACTGGTTTGCTATCTTATAAATGACCCCCACTTCAGAAGTGTCTAAGCAATGAATGGTGTCTAATTTGCCCATCTATACTCCATTCCTAAGTGAACTTGATAAAAACAAACACTGTGTAGCAACAAATCTAAGTTTGAGCCCATTCTTCCCAAAGTCTGAAGTGGTTCTGGGAAGAGTGGGCCTTTGGGCACTGAGATGTTTTAGAGAAAAGATGCTTTTATATATATGCTTTCTACTCTACCTTCCCAGTAAATATACCTTTTGCAAAATTTAATTGATGTAATTGGTTAAGTGATGTTGGTACGCTCATCAGTGTTGTCAATGATGCTGACACTGGTTAGAAGAAGATATAGCAGTTGATACAGGAGGAGAAATATGATTTGAACTGATAGCTTTAAGAAACAATGAATTGCCCAACTCTATTTCATGTTTACCATTCCTGCTTTCTATTATATACTCTTTATTTGGTCTGTAACCTTTTCTCCTAAATAAACCTACCTTTTGCCAAAGAGGAAACAAAAGAAGCAATGACTTGTGACCACCCAGTGGCCTTCCGAAGATTTTTTACTCTAAGAATCAGAATAAGTACCCCCTAGAACTCATAAATATTATTGTTGAATGGAGAAGTGGTTCTATGACTTAAACAGTAGATGTTCATGGAAATGTAAACTCTTTGCAAAGAAGAAATTGTTTCTTTCTTTGAACCTATATCCCCAGTCACACAGTATCTGACACATAGAAGGTACATAATAAAATGTTGTAGATCGGTTATAATTCAATATCAACTTGAAAGTAAATCTCCAATGGAGTGCCCCAGGTACTTGGTTTCATATAATTTAGTTTTTCTTTGTTTTTAATGTCAGACAAAGGTTTAAATGACATATAGGTCACATTTGTGAATAATACAAAGCTAAAAGAAATAACTATCCCGTCATATAACAAAAGTAGTATTTTTTTGAATCCTTGACAAGTTAGTCTATTAATCTGAATCTGAGATGAAATTGAATAGGAACAAATTCAAAGTCTTAACATTTGGGTTAAAAAAACCACTTCAAGCTCACAAGCACAAGATCAGCAGGGCATGGCTAAATAAAAATTTCTCTTAAAAAAAATCTGAAAGTTTCACGGAAACTCAAGATCAATATGAATCACCAGTATGATGTAGCAGATTGATAACAAATACAGCTGTTGAAGTGACCTTACGCTGAATTACAAGGGAGAAAGAGCATGAAGAAGTAAAGAAGAAATGTTATTCCTTTGTACTCTGCTCTTCCCCTCTCAGACCATCCCTAGAATACTGAATTCAGTTCTAAGAGTGCCACAATATCAGATAGGTTTCTGATGATGTACCTTAAACCTTGGACTCAGTGGATGCCTAATTCTTTTTATGATCTGCTCTTCCAATAGAACTGATTCCAAGGTGACCTAATTATATTTAAGGATCAGAGTATTATTGTTTTAGCACTGGTCATATAATGTAATTACATTTAACAGATGAAACTACTCAAGCCCTGAGAGAAGTGACTCATTCAAAGTCATATAGTTAGTAAATAGATAAGATTCCAACTCAGGTTCCCTGACTGACAAAGTTCTAGCTAGTACTATATTATATTTGGGGGGGAAATTAACAACTAAGGGTAAAGGGTGTAGAGAATTCCTTCACCAAAAGGGAAGACTAGTTTGGAGGAAAGAGGTCCCTACTGATGGTATCGGGATAGCAATTCTGAATTTGAAATAAATATGTGACAAATTCACAATGGCCATTCTCTTTGGCAAAAAGCAGGTTTATTGAGGGGAAGGAGTTGCAGACAAAAATAAGTTGTAAAATAGACACCAGGAATGGTAAATATCAAATAGATTTGGGAGAACGTATAGTTAGACTAACCAGAGTTAGTTACAAAAGGAGAAAGACACTATAAGAAGGAAGGCACAATGAATAGAGAGAAAGAGTAACTTCATTAGTTACTTATCAGGCTTAGTTCTGAAAAAAAAAAACATAGCAAAGGTCTTCATCATAACCAGATATTTTAAAGGGGAAAGGCAGTCTTGGGGTTTTCACGGGAAAACAAGAGAAGTAAATACAGAAACTGAAAGGGAGAATCAAGAAACCAAAAGGAATGTACCTGGCAGACTCCGGTCCCACACCCGTCTAAAAAGTTGTTTCAAGATGTTTCAAGAAGTTTGAGGGACAGACAAAAGACAGAATCCTCACAATCACTCTATACCAACAAGATAGTCTGGGAATTGGTTATATCTAACAATAGCCAGATGGACTTCTTCCTGACAGGGGAAGATAGTTCACATCAGTACTGGTAAAGACTGGCTATAATAATAATCAATGACTATCATAATCTAGTATTTGATAAACATCCAAACTCTAGCTTCTGGGATAAGAATTCGCTATTTCACAAAAATTGTTGGCAAAACTGGAAAATAATATGTCAGAAACTCGGCATAGACCTACATCTCACATCCCATACCAAAATAAGGTCAAAATGGGTATAAAGTGATACCATAAATAAATTAGAAAAGCAAGGAATAATTTACCTATCAGATCTTTGGAGAAGGGAGGAATTTATGACCAAAGAAGAATTAGAGAATGTTATAAAATGCAAAATGAATAATTTTACTTACATTAAATTAAAAAGAGTTTGCACAAACAAACCCAACACAAACAAGATTAAAAGGGAAGTACAAAGCTGGGGAAATAGTTTTACAGCCAGTGTTTCTGATAAAGGTCTCATTTCTAAAATATATAAAGAACTGTGTAAAATTTATAAGAATACAAGTCGTTCCCCAATTGGCAAATGGTCAAAGGATATGAACAGACAATTTTCAGATGAAATTAAACTCATTTATAGTCATATGAAAAAATACTCTAAATTACTGTTGATTAGAGAAATACAAATTAAAACAACTCTGTGATAGCACCTCACACCTTTCAGCTTGGCTAAGATGACAGGAAAACATAATGACAAATGTTGGAGGAAATGTGGGAAAACTGGGACACTAATGCATTGTTGGTGGAGTGATGAAAGGATCCACCCATTCTAGAGATCAATTTAGAACTATGCTCAAAGGGCAATCAAACTGCATATAGCCTTTGATTCAGCAGTGCCACTACTGAGTCTGCATCCCAAGGAAATCATAAAGGAGAGAAAAGAACCCCCAAACAAAAATGTTTGTAGCAGCTCTTTTTGTGGTAGCAAAGAGTTGAAAAATGTGTAGATGTCCATCAATTGAGGAATGGCTGGATAAGTTGTAGTATATGAAGACAATAGAATATTATTGTTCTATAAAAAAATGATGAACAAGCTAATTTTAGAAAGGCCTGCAGAGATTTATATGAACTGATGCTGAGTGAAACAAGTAGAACGAGAAATACACTGTATACAGTGACAGCAGATTTGTGTGATGATCAATTATGAAAAATTTGCTTTTTCTCAGTGGTTCAGTGAGCCAAGCCAATCCCAAAAAACTTCGGATAGAAAATTCCATCTGAATCCAGAAAGAGAACTATGGAGAATGAATGTAAATCAATACATGCTATGTTTACTTCCTTTTTTGTGTTTTTTTTTCTCTCCTGTAGTTTTTTCCCTTTGTTTTGATTTTTTCTCTCAACATGATTCATAAAGAAATGTACTTTTAAAAGCTAATATACAACTTCAACAACAATACTATATGATGATCAATTCTGATGGATGAGGCCATTTTCAACAATGAGATGAACTAAATCAGCTCCAATAGAGCAGTAATGAACTGAACCAGTTACACCCAGCAAAAGAACTCTGGGAGATGATTATGAACCACTACATAGAATTTCCAATCCCTCTAATTTTGTCCACCTGCATTTTGGATTTCCTTCACAGGCTAATTGTACACTATTTCAAAGTCTGATTCTTTTTGTAAAGCAAAACAACTGTTTGGTCATGTATGTATATATTGTATTTAATTTATACTCTAGCATATTTGACATGTATTGGTTGACCTGCCATCTGGGGGAGGGGGAAGAGGGAGGGGAAAAAATTGGAGCAAGGGGTTTGGCAATTGTCAATGTTGTAAAATTACCCATGCATATATCTGGTAAATAAAATTATTAATTTTTTTAAAGGCTAATATACATGTATAACAAGAAAAAATAAAGAACCTGGAAAAACTAAAAAAAAATTTTAAAAACTAAATAAGTACATCCATGAGTGAGGATTCCCTTCTCTACCTCTACCACCCCCACTTGTCTGAACCTAGACCATCAGGATCCCATGGATTCTGTTGGAATACACAGGAGCCACCTGACAGTGGCTGCTTGGAGATCCAAACCAGGATGGATCTCCTCTTCTGAGAGGATGACACAAGGAGACTGAGAGGCCATTGCATTCTCTGACCTCTCTCCTCTTCCCTCTGCCTCCAATTCATCTCATTCCCAGTCCACAAGCAACACCTGTGTCAGTAAAGGCGTCCCTGCTACTCCTTCAGATGCTATGATCCACAGCTGCGGAGGATCTTGGAGAACTGACCTGCCCCTTAACAAGTCTGCTAGCAAAGGGGGTCCTTCCCTCCAACCTTCCTGCCAATGATTCTCCTTCAGTTATAGATAGATACTAAACATTCCATGCCCACCCTCAAAAAGAGAAATCAGAATTCCCACTTCTTTATCACCCTCAGTTCTCCTTCCTATTTCTACATGGGGGTGGGATAGACCCAGCAAGGTTTTTTAACCTGCCTAGGTGACTTGGAAACCACTAAATCCATTCCTTCTGGTAAATTTGGAAGACCACCCAAACTTACCAAATATGCTGCCATTTTGTCCTGAGATCCTCTGGGCTTTACCATCTGCCCTGCACTGTGCTCTGCAGATCCTGAGCACTAAATGATCTACCAATGCAAAATAAATTCCTGGGTCTCACCCTGTGGCTAAACTCTGTTATATGAGATCCCAGAGGGCAAGGGAAGTCGTGATTTTTTTTCTTTTCTTATCCTAAGTCATTATATAGGAAAAATAAAGTTTTTTCATTCACTTCAGTTATTCATTCAAGTATTAAGAGACTTTGCCATGGTCAAGTCCCAAAGCCCATGGCCATTCTGGTCCAGGTGAGGCAAAGGAGTTAAGTCCTTCCACACAGACTGCATTCTGGGAGGAGAAAGTCTGATATTTTGAAACAGGGCTACCTTGAGAAAAGCAGAACAGTTTCATTTTCTCAGCAGACTCAAAACTGAGAAAGAAACTGAAACGTTTCCTTCTGATTGTTAATCTGATGAAAAGGGGGTGGAGTCAGGCAAGTCTGGAGCCACCTTTAAAAAGAGAGCTTGCAGGGAGACGTCTCTGAGAGTGTTTTGCTGGAGTTTCTCACCCAACATGGCAGAGATGGAAGACTTGTATAATACTCCTGCTGAGAAGCTAGATGCCTTTGTGGATCAAATGCTCCAGCCAGATAAAGAGTGGAAGGATGAGGTCAAAGATGTCTTTAAGAGGATTGCTGCCTTCTTTCAACATCAATGCTTCCAGGACTGTATTATAAGAGGCAAACAGGTCAAGGTGATAAAGGTGGTGAAGGTAAGAACAAGTTCAATTCTTCAGAATAGGGGAACCCAATCCCACTAAGGAATAGGACAGGTGATATAGTATGATTGAAAGGATATCGTCTGGCCAGGCTGTCAAACAGGAAAAAAGAAAAGTGTCCAAGGTTCACCTTGAATGGGAGGAGAGAGACCTGGGATCACCTTACTCCGAATCCTTTCTCCAATAGGACAATATCCACCATGGCCAACTCTGTCCCTATTCCCTCTCTCTATCCCCTGCTGCTAGCTCTAGGTAAAAAAGTGAACCCTCTCCAAGAACTACTCTGGGTCTACTTCCTGACTCTTCTGAATCAAGAGGCTTGATAAATGAAGGACAGACCCATTGAGCCAGTCTCTTGCCCCACCCAACAAGCCAGTTTCCTCTTTGAGAAAAGAACACCCTCTGAACATTTGAGCAGACTACCTGAAACAAACTAAGGTTTACCATTCTCTTCTCAGGTGCTCACTCCTCTGTCTTTTTGATAAAAATCTTTCCTCTTCCTCTCCTATTCTCTGTTCTCAGCTCCCATTGGATTCTCTTCCACATAGTTCTCTTAGGTCTGTTCTATATTTTGTACTTCTTTTCTGTTGCCTTTCTTTGCTTTCATCTCTTGCTCATGGCTTTCAAAAATCTAAGTGAGTTTCCTTTGCATTTACAATATATAGTCTTTTGTCTTTATCAGAATTCACTTTGAGTGTCTTTGGTGAAGAAAGACCTAAACATCAATTTCTTAGATAAACTTCCAGTCCCTTCTCACTTCTATGTTCCTCCCTCCTCAAGTGCCAAAAGTCAAAACCTCCCAAATCGGAAAGCTTGGGAATTTCTGACTTTACCTAATTACAGGAGCTCAAAAGGAAGGCAGACTTTAGGATCTATCTTTAGTTTTTTATCTATAGACTAGGTAATATAGTAGGATAGGGCACTGGGCCTGCAGTCAGGAAGACCTGAGTTCAAATGCAATGTCAAACATTTATTAAATGTGTGGTTCTGGGCAAATTGCTTAATCTCTGTCTGCCTCAGTTTCCTAAACTGTAAAATGGAGACTGATAGTATCTACCTCCAGAGATTGTTGTAAAGAATAAATAAAATAATGTTTGTAAAATTATCAGCACAGTGCCTGGTACACAATAGACATTTAATAAATGCTTATTCTTTTCTCTCTTCCCCTTTGAAACCATGAGAACAGAGGTGGTCCAAAAGATATTTTCCACAATGGAGACTAAGGGCTTTTCTGAGTCTATGATATAAAAAAGAAGCCCTTGAATCCTGACTCTACCATTTAGTATGTGTGACTTGGTCAGTTTCTTCATTTGAAAATGATAGTGCCGGACTCAATGACTTGCAACATCCCTTCGAGCTCTGAATATAGGATGCTGCTCAAAGAGTTTCCATTTGGGAACAAAGGTAACTCTATAGCAATCCCATCCTGATTGATAATGAACCTGGTCTGTCTTTGGCAGGGAGGCTCCTTTTCCAAGGGAACAAGCATAAAAAACGTTTCGGATGTGGATGTGCTCCTTTTCCTGAGTTGCTTCTCCAGCTATGAAGATCAGTACAACCTCCGGAATGAAATCATTGAATTCATGAGGAAGAAGCTCCAAAAGTGCCAAGAAAGTATAGCCTATGACATCATCGCTGACCAAATACGAGAGCCCTTATTTCTGCCCCCACGATCCCTGAACTTCAATGTCCAATCAAAGAAGAGGACAAAACTGATCCATGTGGATGTACTACCAGTCTTCAATGCTCTAGGTAAGAACAGACTAATGCCTTCATGAGAGGGCAGGCTTTCTAGGACAGGGATTCTTGATCTGAGGTCCACAAAGGGGTTGATTAGTTTTCGCAGCATATGGGCATATGGGGAGGATTGGACAGGATTCCACCAAAATAATTATATATATATATATATATATATATATATATATATATATATATATATATATATATATATATATATATATATATATGTTACATATGTGTGTATGTATATGTGTGTATATATGTGTGTATGTATATGTGTGTATATATGTGTGTATGTATATGTGTGTATATATGTGTGTATGTATATGTGTGTATATATGTGTGTATGTATATGTGTGTATATATGTGTGTATGTATATGTGTGTATATATGTGTGTGTTTATTTTAATGTTAGATATGTCAAGTCAACAAAGAGTTTTAAGAATGTGTCCTGTGGATACAGAAAAATACAAAGCCCAGTCCCCTCTCTCAAGGAGCTCACAATCTATTGGGAAGACAATAGACAAACAAATATGTACAGATAAGATATAGATGGGACACCTTTTCACTAATATCAGAAGGAAGGGATTAGCTTTAAAGAGGACTGGGAATGGCTTCTTTCAAAAGATAAGATTTCAGCTCATAATTTTTTGCTGAAGCAATTGGGGTTCAGTGACATGCCCACAGTCACACAGGGAGGAAGTATTAAATGTCTGGGGCCAGATTTAAACTCGGGTTTTTCTGAATTCAGGGCCGGTGCTCTATCCATTGTGCCATCTAGCTGTCCCATTTCAGTTCATATTTAGAGGAAATCGGGGAAGTCAAGAAAAGGCAACAAGAAGAGAAAAGATTTCAGGCAAGGGGACATATAGTGAAAATGACCAGAGTTGGGAGACGGAGTGTCCTGTGTGAGGAATAACTAGGAGGCTGGTATCATTGGAGAACTAAGGTGCAAGACTAGAAAGATAGTAAGGGCCCAGGTTCTGAAAGGATTTTAATTTTTTTGGAGGTAATAGGAAACTAGTGGGATTTATTGAATTGAGGGCTTGACACAGTAATCCTATATATTTTATTCTATTCATTTAAAAACTGTATTTTGAGAAGGGATCCATATGCTTCCCAAGACTGCCAATGAGATCCATGACATGCAAAAAAAAAAAAAAAGTTTAAGGAACTCCTTTGTTAGAGGAAGCATATGGGGAAGCATATGGAAGATGATTTGGTTAACAAAGGTAAACAGAGAGTTATCCATTGAAACTTATTTTAAAAGTTGATCCATAATTTCTCTTTCTCGGTCTTTTTTGTCTTCTTTCCCTGACACTGCTAAGGGTTCGTATTTTTTTTCAAGGAGAAGGAGCCTAAGATATATCTGGTGGGCTGAACCATGATGAATTAATTGTTTGTGAGTTCCAAGAACCAAGCTAATCCAATAAACAAGTATTATGTAATTAGTCTTGGTGCTAAGGATAACTACAAAGACAAAATGAAATTAAAATACCCTCAATGAACTTACACTTTCCTTTGAAGGATGCAATATCTAAATAGATAAGCATACATGAACAACTGAGGAAGAGGAAAAGAGTAGTAACAACTTGTGCTCGTCACAAGCACCTGCCACCTGATAGGTGCTCAACAAATGTCTTTTGACTGATCATTTAGGGGGATCAGGAAAAGCTTGTCATAGAAGCTAGCAAATGAGTTGAGTTTTTAAAAAGAAATCTAACAGGTAGAGGTGAGAAGATATAGGGGAACAGCTTGGTGCAAAAGTAGAAATAGGAGATGGAGTGTTGAGTGTGAGGAACAAGAATAAGAGCTTATCTTGTATTATAGGGAATAATGTGAGTAAAAAGACACTTTGATGGAAGTGAGAGACCCAGGTGTTACACATCACCCATTTCACACATTTTTAGACTTTCTAAATGTATCAATCAATTATGCTGATTTTTTTTTTCTCTCTTAAAAAACAAACAACAAAATTTGTCATATGGGAAGATTCTCAGGGAAGGGGAACCCATGGGGGGACACCATGGTGATATGAGAAACAGAAAACAGGGGCAGCTCTGTGGCACAGTGGATAGAGCACCAGCCTTGAATTCAGAAGGACCCGAGTTCAAATCTGGTCTCAGACACTTAACACTTCCTAGCTGTGTGACCCTGGGCAAGTCACTTAACCCCAGCCTCGGGGGGGGGGGGGTGGAGGGGACAGAAAATATCAATAAAAATTACTTTAAAAATAAGTAATGAGATAATAAATGAATAAAAATAAGACTAACAAGGCTTAAAAGACAGGTTGGAGCCAGGTTGTGAGAGGCAATCAATATCAATTGAGGCATTTTATCCTAGAGGCAATAGGGAGCCACCAAGCATTCTTGAGCAGTGCAGTGATATGGTCAGATTTTGCTTTAAGATGATTGTTATATCTTGACTATATCTCTACCATTTGTCAGGGAAAGAAAATCTACTCTTATCCTATCAGACTTTGAGGCAAGAAAATTGCCCAAATGTGGATCAAGGACTTACTGTATGGCAAAAACCACACCCTCTGGTCTATGAAACACTAATAAGGAACAGAAGACGTCCTGGAGAGTTTGCTCCATCCTTCAGTGAACTGCAAAGAAATTTTGTGAAACATCGTCCAACCAAGCTGAAGAGCTTTCTTCGGCTAGTGAAGTACTGGTACCGAGAGGTAAGATGGTCAAGCCATCCAGAGGCTTCACCATGACCCCAAGTAGTCAGGGGAGAGAGAACCTAGAAAGATGAGTGTGACCAAAGGACCAGATAATGTGTTTGTGATAAAGAGGACTGTGATTGCAAAATGCCTTTGGAAGTCTTACAACATTAACAGTCCTCTAGCAAGAGCATTATATATTTTCCTTTGTGTTTAAATCCTGGCTCTACTATTTATAGAATATTTCTCCACATAGCTGGTTCCTCATTTCTAAAATGATAGGGTGGGACTAGATCATCTCAAAGGTACCTTCCAACCACACATCTTATGGTCTTATAGGATGTCCACACAGGTATCAAGACTATTAGGTCTTTTTGCTAAATCAATCAACAAAAACTTGGTAGGTGCTGTCCTGGGTGCTGGACAGACAATGATTTAAAAAATGAAATTGTGACCTCAAGAAGCTGGCATCCTGTAATAATAGATAATACATACATATTCAAGTATATGCCCTAAATTACAAGATATGTTTGCTAAGTTGAAACAAAATTAACAAAAGGCAGGAGTTTTTTCATCTAGAAGTCTGTGGACAAATTCTTGATAGTTTGTGAGCTTAGATAGGAAAAATAATTTTATATTTGTATTTCAATACAACGAGTTTCCTTTATAATTCCATGTATTTTGTTTTATGCATTGAAAAATTCCATGGGCTTTCTTGTGCTCCCAAAGGGGTCCAAGACACAAAAATTCAAGACGAATCCCTGATATAAGACTTATATTAAAAAATCAATAACCATGCATTGAGTGCCTGACACATACCAAGAATTGTGTTCACACTGAAGATACAAAGTGAAAGAGTCCCTGACTTCCACAAGGCAGCTGGAGGCATAATAGATAAAGTACTAGACCTGACGTCAAGCAATTTTGAGTTCAAATGTTACCTCCAACATTTCCTAGCTTGTGTGCCTGGATAAATCATTTAATTCCTCATCAGTAAAATGGGGATAATTCTAGCACCTGGTAATATTCTGTGGTGAGGATCACATCTGTGTAAAAGGTTTGTTCATCTGAAAGGCCAATTTGTTAATCATTTTTATTTACCAGATATATGCATGGGTAATTTTACAGCATTGACAATTGCCAAACCTTTTGTTCTAATTTTTCCCCTCCTTCCCCCCCCCAAGATGGCAGGTTGACCAATATATGTTATATATGTTAAAGTATAAATTAAATACAATATATGTATACATGTCCAAATAGTTGTTTTGCTATACAAAAAGTATAGGACTTTGAAATAGTGTACAATTAGCCTGTGAAGGAAATCCAAAATGCAGGCGGACAAAAATAGAGGGATTGGGAATTCTATGTAGTGATTCATTGTCATCTCCCAGAGTTCTTTCGCTAGGTGTAGCTGGTTCAGTTCATTACTGCTCTATTGGAACTGATTTAGTTCATTTCATTGTTAAAAATGGCCACGTCCATCAGAATTGATCATTATATAGTATTATTGTTGAAGTATATGAATGATCTCCTGGTCCAACTCATTTCACTCAGCATCAGTTCATGTAAGTCTCTTCAGGCCTCTGAGAGGCCAATTTTAAGGAGATGACATACACATAGAAAGACAGGTCTATACAAGATACATACAGAGCTTTAGAAGAGAAGGCTCAGGGGAGAGAGGGAAAATTCTCTGCCAAAGGTAGCATTGCAACTGAAAGCCAGCGATCCCAAAAGACAGAGGTGAAGAGTAAGTATAAAAGACATGGGGGACAGTCAGTGGGGAGACAAGAAATAGAGCATTGTGTTGAAGGCAGCAAAAAGTGTCAGACTGTCTGGACGTGAGAATCAAGTTATAAAGAGATAGTTATATAAACGCCACATAAAGGAGTTTGTATTTCATCCTAGAAGCAATAAGGAGTTTCTGAAGTTTATTAAGAGAATAACATGGCCAGTACTGTTTTATGAGGGAGAATCACCTTGGCAGCTGAGTGTAGGATGGATTACAATGGAAGAGGTTTGAATCAGGGAGACAAGTTAAAAGGCTTTCTTAGTAATCAAAATGTGAGATGATGAGGTCCTGGTTTAGGGTAGAAAGGATGGGATCTAGATAAGAAATGTTATGGATAGAAACCACGAGATGTGATTAGGTAGAGAGTGAACAGTTGAGGATAATGCTGAAGTTGCAAACTTCGGTAACTAAAAGGATGGTGATGTCCTTGAATTAAATAAAAGGAGCAGGGAGAAATGGAAAGGCTTCATGTAGAAGGTGGGTTTCTATGCTGAGCTTATGAAGAAAAGTAGGAATTCTAACAAATATGAGTGAGATGAGAGAGCATTACAGACATGGGAAATATTCTGTACAAAGGCAGATGGGAGTTAGAGCAATGCGTAAGAAATCCCAAGACAGTTTGGCTGGACCCCCAAACACACAGAAGGGGCTCATCAATGAAGGAGAAAAGGAAATTAGAATCAAGTTGTAACTAAAATACATTTATTGCTTAGAAGAGGTTGTCTTCACAGTACCCACTAAATCCCAGAAAAGGTGTGAATTGTTTCCCTTGGGCCATGTCTACAGGACTGTCTTTGATCTTCTCAGCTCTTCCGGTCTAAATTCTGCCTCTCTTTGATGACCAAAGAGAAATGCGAATCCCTTACCATATGATACTTTTACCTAATGAATCTTTTTGCACTAAAACCATTGTTTCTTTCCTTTGACCTCAAAGCAATGTTATTATCAAATGAGATATTTGTAAAATGCTTAACATACTGTCTGACTCCGATGGTCTTGCGATGTAGAGAGCCATCTGCACCCAGAGAGAGGACTATGAATCACAACATAGTATTTTGTTGTTGTTTACTTGTTTTCTTTCTCATTTTCTCATTTTTCCTCCTTTTTGATCTGATTTTTCTTGTGCAGAATGATAATGGTGGAAATATGTATAGAAGAATTGCACATATTTAACAAATATTGGATTGCTTACCATCTAGGGGAAGGGAGGAGGATAAGTGAGGGACAAAAGAATGGAACACAAGATTTTGCAAGGGTGAATGTTGAAAATAAAAAACTTTATAAACAATAAAAATTTAAAAGTAGAAAAACATATTGTCTGGCACATAGTAAGTGCCTACTAAATGCTTGTTCTCTTCCCACCTTCTTTTCAGTATAAGGTAAATTAAAGAATAGCTAAAATCAGGCAATGGTGAAAATGAGATTCAGAAATTTTTTTTCTCAATACCCAAAGGTCTTGGAAGAGGTTGAAAGTGAAATTCTTGGGACCCTTGAAATCCTGTGGACTAGCTAAGTCTCTAAAACGTGCTTAAGAACATGCATATTCCAATTCTTATCGTGTAACAAGAAATTTGGTTTTACACACATATATTGTATCTAGAATATACAGTAACACATTTAACATGTATGGGATTGCCTGTTATCTAGGGGAGGGGATAAAGGGAGGGAGGGGAAAATTCGGAAAAGAAGTGAGTACAAGGGATAATGTTGTAAAAAAAATTGTCCATGCATATGTATTGTCAAAAAAATTATAATTATAAAATTAATTTTAAAAAAGAACATGGATATTTAGGAAATTCAAGAGATTAAAAAAAAAACATGGAAAAAGCAGAATAGAAAAGACCAGTTTACTCAGCAATATTCCCAATCTGTAACTCTAAAACTCCTCCACCTAAAAAAAATGTTTTTATCTCTTTTAATAGTACATTAAAAAGAAATACCCAGGAAGGCATATCCCTCCCAAATATGCCCTGGAACTGCTGACTATTTATGTCTG
>NC_133617.1:20260313-20282813 GCF_048593235.1 Sminthopsis crassicaudata
CTGTCCCCTCACCATGACTGTGGGATCCTGTAAGTCCAACAAAACCTCCCTATGAATGAGTTCTGGACTAGATGAGCTCAGGATTGGCTCTTCCTGAGAACAGAGTCATTTTTCCTCATACTACAGGTCTTTGGAACAAAGGCACAAAAATGGGTGACAAAGAATATTCAAGTGCACTTCCTAAGAGGGGAGATCCATGGACAACCAAAGCCACTCACCATCTCTCTTTTTCTCTCCTTCTCCATCTCTTCCCCAGGGAGCAAGAAATATATGGGTGACTCTGATATGTCCTGGTTTATGGAAATGGGAATACAGTGTGAATCCCTATGACCCCATTCAAGAGATAAAAAAGTCAATTAAAAAGGTTCAAAAGATCCCCATAGATGATCAGCGGCTCTCCTTTAAGGAACCCAAGAGAAAGCCCCAGTTATTGATGGGACACAGCAACCTGGCAGAATATGACATCTTCTACAAAATAACAATTGAAGTGATGATAATCAGTTCTTCCAGACAACATATCCATGTGAAATTTCCTGATGGCAGCCACCAAACCTACCCCCTTGAAAATAAAGATACTGTCCTAATGGTGAAACAGCAGATTGAAGATCAGGGAAGGCATCCTGTGAACAATCAGATTCTGAGATTCCAAGGTCAATTCCTTCGGCAGAGAAAAACACTCAGATACTTTGGCATTAAAAATGGTGACACTCTGGAGTTGGAACTGAAGACCAGAAAAGGGAAGGAGGTGTTGGCAAGAACTTAGCAGTTATGGGAACATCCTCACGTTCCTATCAGTGAAGCAAAGTCTACTCTGACTCCTATGCTTCCTGCTCCACCCTCCCCTCCATCTTCTACATTGAGTGTTAGACTAAGATAATTCTTTAAGGGACAGAAAGACTGGGTATACAAAAGTATAAAAAGACCCAGCTAAGTGAGAACTAAGTGAGAACAGCTATACTTGGGTTCTCAGTGCCCTCCAGGAAGTACCTGCCTAGCTACTGTGATAATTCTGGAGGAGGAGAGGAAAGGAAGAGTATTTAATTTTGATTCGGAATCTTTTTTAATTGATTCTTTTCCTCTCTTTTTAAATTGAGTTTTTAATTGCATTGTGCACTTCATAAATACTTTTTTGGCCACATTTTAATCTTGACATCTGAAATTATTTAAATGGTCTAACTTGGGCCTATCCCAAAATAGAGGGAAAGGAGCCAGGAATGGTAGACCTGGCCCTTCCTTTTTAAACTGCTCCTCTGAAAAGTCCCTCTATCCTTCTTTTCTTGTTCTTTGTCTTTCTTTTCTATGCTGAACTTAACAGGAGGAAAGGATACCTCTAGGGAAGCCTCAGTTTGTTGTTCAGGGTCTTCTGGGTCGTCCCAGCCCCTTGTTTGCTGTAAAGATCAATAAAATTTGTCTTATTTAGGAATTATCTTCTTGTTGGTGTTTCTGGCTCCTTGTGTACAGGTCTCCTTGTGTCCCCCCAAGTCTAGCACAAAATAGACATTAATAAATGCTTGTTGGTTGACTAATTAACTAATTGGGATCCACCTCCAAGGGAATGGGAAACCGATGTAAGGCTCCTATTATTTCTGTGGAGTCCAGGCATTGAAAAGCCAATAGTTAAAATTTTCTATATTTTCTCCTCCCACCAGCCCAATGCAAAACTAGTGTAATCTTAAAATGAATTAAGAGAGATATAGTATCCATAATTAGGGAGGTGACAGTCCTATTGTCCCCTGCCCTGTATAGAATGTTCAAGGAAGGCTAATACATTTAGTGTGAGGGCTCACTGAGCACTTCTCAGGGCTGCTCATCCACTTTGGGTGTCCACTCATCAACCAACTCTCCCCTGTGGCTCCACAAAGCTGTAGCATGTGCAGCAGCCTCACACAGAGTAAAAATGTCTCAAGAGATAGGCTAAACCAGACAACATGCCTCAAATTTTCAGTGAGTTAGGAGGATGAAGTTTCTAAACAGGAAAACCAAGAAATGAAACTCAAAGAGCTATAAACATGAAAAGAGATCACAATTTAAGGTATCATAGAAAAAGAGGATTCATTGAAACTTCATATGGGCATCCCCCAGGTTTGCATTGGGCCCCAAGAAAAGGAGAATTGAGCCTTGCCTCAAAAAGTCTCCTTTCTTTTCTCCAACTCCTAAGTCTCAGGAGTTCAATCCTGAGAATCAGAGCATTTAAAAGCTTTCAGTTATAAGACTGGTGAGTGCTAGATTGGAGAATCAGCTTAAAGAGAAGAATCAGTAAAAACAATGTGAAACTACTCCCAAAGGGTTTTCAAAATGTGTATACTCTTTGACCCTACTACTAGGTAGCCCAACAAGATTTTTTTTTAAATTTTTTATTATATATATATTTTTATAATATTATCCCTTGTATTCATTTTTCCAAATTACCCCCCCTCCCTCTATTCCCTCCCCCCGACGACAGGCAATCCCATACATTTTACATGTGTTACAATATAGTCTAGGTACAATACATGTGTGTGAATATCATTTTCTTGTTGCACAATAAACATTAGAATCCGAAGGTACATGCAACCTGGGCAGACAGATATTAGTGCTAACAATTTACATTCACTTCCCAGTGTTTCTTCTCTGGGTGTAGCTACCTCTGTCCATCATTGATCAACTGGAAGTGAGTTGGATCTTCTTTATGTTGAAGATTTCCACTTCCATCAGAATACATCCTCATACAGTATTGTTGTTGAAGTGTACAGTGATCTTCTGGTTCTGCTCATTTCACTCAGCATCAGTTGATTTAAGTCTCTCCAGGCCTCTCTGTATTCCTCCTGCTGGTCATTTCTTACAGAGCAATAATATTCCATAACTTTCATATACCACAATTTACCCAACCATTCTCCAACTGATGGACATCCATTCATCTTCCAGTTTCTAGCTACAACAAAAAGAGCTGCCACAAACATTTTGGCACATACAGGTCCCTTTCCGCTCAACAAGATTTTTTTTTAAAGGAAAGGGACCTATGTGTGCAATATGTGTATATATATATATGTATGTAAATATGTATATATATGTGTGTATATATGTGTATATATACGTATATATACGTATATATACACACATATATACATATATATATATATATATTTAGAGCAGTTATTTTCATAGTTGCCAAGAACTGGACATTGAGGGAACACCCACCAGTTGGGAAATGACTGAACAAGTGCTGGAATACTGTTGTGCTATAAAAAATGATGAGGGAAGAGGGTTCTAGGAAGATGGCAGAGTAGGTCAGAAAATTTCTTCAGATTTCCCCCAAAAGAACAAATTTACACCTCAAAGTGTACATAGATTAGTGAAAAAACAAAGACTTAGGACAGAAAAAGGATCTGAAGAAAGACCCCAGGTCAGGAATTAACCAATGTGAAATGCAAACACCTCTAGGCTAGCTCCACAGAAATAGCCAGTGGGAGCCAGCAGGCTATCCGTGTTTGGCAGGAGCCTCAGCCAGAACCACAGAAACTTTCACCTTCCAGACAGCAAGCAGCATCAAGGGTCTAAGTCCAAGCAGAATGAGGGAACTTCCACTGATTAGGAATGCCAGGTCCAGCTGTGCTGCACAGATATGGCTCTGGTAAAAGAGGAACCAGCACAACTAGTAAGTGCAGAAGCAATGGGGCAGTAATGTTGGTGGTTTCAAGCACTTGCATGAGGGGGGAACTTTTGGTTTAGGGTTCTAGGTCAGAGGGAAGAGCTAAAGTGAAGCTAGAGACATCCCCCCCACCTCAAGATTAGAGATGCTTATACTAATAGTTCTTATTTTTAAAAAATGATAAGCAATCAAAGAAGAAAGAACCCCACCATGAAACTTACTATGGAAATAAGGAAGACTAGGGTTCATCTCCAAAGGAGGATTCTAAAGTAAAAAAAAAAAAAAAAAACCAAGCCTCTTCTACCCCAAAGAGTAGCATTAAATGACTACCTGTCCAGAAATAATTTATAGAAGAACTCAGAAAAGAATTCAAAAATCCAGTGAGAGAGACTGAGGAAAAATTTTAAAAATAAAATAAAAAATAAAAACCATCCAAGAAAAACAAGAAGATTATGGGGAAGGGGGAAGTTAACCAACTAGAAAAGTAGATATAGAATCTTAAAAAAGAAAATAATTCTTTGAAAATTAGAATTGGGCAAGTGGAAGCCAGTAAAGCTTTAAGAGACCAAGAAATTACAAAACAAAATGTGAAGAATGAAAAAAAAATAGAACAGAATATGAAATATCTCATAAGAAAAACACAGATCCAGAAAACCAAGAGAAAAAAATACAAGAATAATTGAATGACCTGAAAGTTGTAACCAAAAAAAGAACATTGACACAATAATGCAAGAAATAATCAATGAAAATTGTACTGAAGTGATAGAACAGAAAGGGAAAGTAGAAATAGAAAAAAAAAAAATCCACCAATCCCACCTCAAAGAAATCCTTTGTGGAAAACACATAGTAATATTACGGCCAAATTTTGAAACCCCCAGATAAGAGAGGAAATTTTGCAAGAAAACAACAACAACAAAAAATCAAATATCCTGGAGTTACAATTAGAATTGTACAGGATTTATCAGCAGCCACAATAAAAGACTGCAGGTTCTAGAATAATATATACTAGTAATCAAAAGAACTAGGCCTGTGGCCCAAAGTATAATATCCAGCAAAATTATCCCGAATATTGAATCAAAAAAAATCAACATTCAACAAACTTGCAGATTTTCAGAATTTTATCCCAATCAAATCTAAACTTAATAGAAAATTTAATATGTGAGATCCAATATCAAAGATTAATTTCTGAATATGGACAAATCATTTATGTGTTGTGAATAGAAGGGTATACCATATATTTAAGGTTGACATCAGTAATTAGGTAGCTCAAAAGAAAGATTGGGGCAGAATAGAATATGATCTGATTCTAAAAAAGGTAAAAAATAGTAATTATGTTATACAAATGAGGTGTAGAGAAAGAACTAATATAGAGGTATTAGAGAGAGGAAGAGGGCTCATAATTCTGAAAATCTACTCACATCAGGAATGGGTTAAATAGAGAAATAAATAAAGAGAGAGAGAGAGAGAGAGAGACAGAGAGAGAGAGAGAGAGAGAGAGAGAGAGAGAGAGAGAGAGAGAGAGAGAGAGACAGAGACAGAGAGACAGAGAGACAGAGACAGAGAGGACAGAGAGACAGAGACAGAGACAGAGAGACAGACAGAGACAGAGACAGAGAGACAGACAGAGACAGAGACAAAGCTAGAGACAGAGACAGAGACAGACAGAGACAGAGACAAAGCTAGAGACAGAGACAGAGTCAGAGAGAGAGAGAGAGAGAGAGAGAGAGAGAGAGAGAGAAACAGAGAGAGAGAGAGAGAGAGAGAGAGAGAGAGAGAGAGAGAGAGAGAGAGAGAGAGAGAGAGAGAGAGAGAAACAGAGAGAGATTGAGAGAGAGATGAATAGTAGTGGACAAGGTGTATAGATTAGTGAGAAAGGATAAAGGGGGGAAGGATAGCATAGGATGAGATGGGGTATATAAGGGTGTTTAGATTAATTGGAGTGCGATAAGGTATGTAGATTAATGGGAATGGGATAAAGAGGGAAGTAAAAGTTGGTGGAAGAAGGTAAGAGAGGGATCCATAGGTAGAGGAGGTTAAATAATAGCAAGGCAAATTAAGGAGCAGAATTAAATTAGAAGAGTTAGAGGAATAGAAAATAAGAGATGTGCAGAAACACTATTACAAAGATCAGGAGTAGAATTTATTAGAAAAAATTAGGTCTAGTAATCATTGATCTTAGACAAAGTCAAATTTAAAGATTCAACTGAGAGAGAAATCTGCATTATATGTCAGCCATATTAATATTGTTTTAGATGTATATTTACATATAGGTGAATGTGTATGTATATATGTGTCTGAGTATATATGCATGTAGGTCTATGTATAGATTTATATATAGATATATGTCTGGATCTATAGACTAATGTGAATACACACACACACACACACACACATACACACACACACACACACACACACACACACACACACACACACACACATATATATATATAACATGTATTTAAAAATACAGTTTGTGCTTAACTGCAGCCTGCTTGGGAGAGGGAGGGGGGATTAAAGAGGAAAAAAAGAATAAATTTTAAAATGCATAGCAAAGGACAACAACATAACCTACAAGGAAGCAAAGAAAAGATGAACACTCATGAATATAATTTCTTCTATTACTATAAATGCTTTCTTGAGATGGAAATTTACCATTACATATTTTGAATCTTCCCTGATGTTCTGCTGTATACATAACAATGTTTTGTTTTGTTTTTAATTTTCCTTTTCTTTCTTTTTTCTATTCTGTTTTTTTTTCTTATTTTGTATTTAGTTTGGTAAATAAAAACACAGATTTTTTTAAAAGAAAGAAATTATAAGCAGGATAATTTTAGAAAAACCTGGGAAGATTTATACAAACTGATGAAAAATGAAGTGAACAAAACCAGGAGATCATTATACAAAGTAATAGCAAGTAATAGTAAGGATGATTAATTGTGAAAGACTGTTTAGCTACTGTCTTTAGTACTGTAAAAGCTACTCTAATCAGTACAATAAGCCCCCAAAATTCCAAAGGACTAATGATGATAAATACTATCTACCTTCAAAGAAAGAATTGATGGTAAAAGAACTGAATTCTGCAATTGAAATATACTTTTTTAAAATTTCGTTTATTTTTCTTGGGTTTTTTCCCCCGAGATAGCTAATATGGAAATTTTTACATGACTTCACATGTATAATTGATGTCATACCACTTCCCTTCTCACTGGGGGTGGAGAAGCTAGAGATAGAGAATTACAAATTTGAAAATTTTAAAACAATGTTAAAATAAAATATAATGTTTTAAAGAAAGAGATGGGGGCAGTTCTAGGAATAGGAATTTTGCAGGGCCTATTGGAAATATGATCCCTGATTCTGTAAAGTTCTGTTGTCTCCAGGGCTTACTATTATCCCAACCTCCTAGAAAACATACAGAATTGAACATAGAGCTAGAGAAACTTGAGCTAAAAAACTTATGATGTATTTTTATGGGACTGCTAAAGAATATATGCATTTCCCAATCATATGTGAAACTTTTACAAAAACTGACCGTGTCTTAAAGCACAAAGATATTTTTTTTCTGTTCTCCCTAGTGAAACATGTCCACAAGACCATCTCTATTTACTTTCACATGTTTCTTGTTGCTGAGTCGAAGTAAGTCAGATAATGTCCAGGTCTTCCCAAAACATCCATGAGCCCCTTAGATCACTGTTTAATTACCAGGTCAAGGGATCGACAACTTTTTTACCAAATAAAAGAAAGAACTTTTGGGAAACTTCTTCACTTCCCTAAGCTCAAGTTTCTTGAGGTATATTTAATCACCAAGGGGCATCTCTATCCATTCAACTGATCTTGGTCTGCAAAAGAATATGGAAAAAAAAAAAAAAAAAAAAAAAAAAAAGCTCTTCTCTTGTCCTTTTCTCAGAATTGAGATTTCCTGGTGCTAGGAGAACTAGCTTTCACTGAAGAATTAGAAAGGATAAGAACACCGAAAAAGCTCAGGTTTGTGGGTTAGACAATCACTTCCATTTCATTTCCCAAGAGGGTTCTGGGAAATCTCATACTTACCTTCACAGTTTGCATATATTTCAATAGGCAGAACTGCTGAGTAAATGCTATATTTTCTATAATTCCAAAAGAGTCTGTGTGTCTCCATCCCTCAGGTCCATTTTTCTCTCTGTGGGATAGCACTGACTTGTCATGGAGTGTTTGCATTTGTGAATTTAGTTAATTGGAACTTAGGTCTAGACCCCACCTCTGGCCAAATCACAATTCCTGCTTTTTTATTTTTTTTAAATTTAAAAATACATACAAAGATAGTTTCTGCTTCCTTGTTTGAGTCTCTCCTTGCTCCCTTTTAACTTTTCCCAAATGATTTCTCACTGCTCGATGTTGCTGCTGTTGTTATCTGTCCTTAGTTTTTGAAAAGAACTAATGACATTACATTGTTGGGGTCAGCCTTCAGTGTGTTCAGCTGTAGCTGACCAGTTGAATATAAGTTTGAAAAACTCTGCTGCAGCTTGGACAAAAGTAATCCATTAGACCATTTGGGATGAAGATGTCTCTGGATTTGTGCAGCTCCTATTTCTTTTGTGCTGCTGCAATTCTGCTTTGCTCATAGAATACAATATGTGGGCATGTCCATGCTGGACAGTCCTGTGCCAGAGACTCCCATGTCTCACAATTGAAACTAAAGTTCTTCAAAGAGAACTTGACAGTGGGCGCCCCAAGGAAAGATTGTCAGGAAATTCAATGTCAAAAGATTAGATATTACTCCATAAAGGAATATTTCATTGCTGACTTCTAGGGAAAGCTAAATCAACACACAATTAACAACAGTGGAGCAGAAAAGGATTGGGCAGCTTTCAGACCTGGTGTACAGCACCACATTTGCTTGTCTGGGTCAGAACACTCACGAACATCAGAAGTGGCTTGATGAAAATGGTGGAGAAATTCAGAAGCTGATAAACAAGAAATGAGAATTCCACAAGGTTTACCATCATCGTGCACAGTAATAGTAACGTTATA
Source organism: Sminthopsis crassicaudata (assembly GCF_048593235.1). Lineage (NCBI taxonomy): Eukaryota > Metazoa > Chordata > Mammalia > Dasyuromorphia > Dasyuridae > Sminthopsis > Sminthopsis crassicaudata. The sequence continues at coordinate 20,268,952 of NC_133617.1, forward strand.
ATGATGATCAAAGATGAAAGACTTGACTACTCTGATCAATACAATGATCCAAGACAACTCCAAAGGTCTCGTGATGAAAAAAAAAAATTGCTAACTCCCTTCAGAGAGAGAACTGATGAACTCTGAAAGTAAATTGAGAGCAAAATAACTTTCTCACTTTCTTTTGTTCTTTTAGTTATACTATGGCATATATGAAAATTTTTTGCATAACTTCCCATATATAATTAATATTAACTTTCTTTGCCTTCTCAGTGAATGTGGTAGAAAGGGAAGGAAGAAGAAAATTTAGTATTCATAATTAAAAAATAAAAGAATGTCTAAAATAAATTGCTTTGATGAATATGTATACAATGCCATATTAAATAAATAAATTCCCTCTCCTGCTTTGCTTCTCTGGTGGAAACAACATCTTGATTCTTCCCTCCTTGCAGTTTGGATTAATTTTTCCTTAAAAGGCATTTAAGGATCACAGCATAGTATTTTCACCTTTTTGTAGCTGTTGTTTGTTTGCTTTTTTTTTCTTTCTCATTTTTTCCCCTTTTGATCTGATTTTTCTTGTTCAGCATGACAAATGTGAAATATGTTTAGAAGAATTACATATGTTTAAGCTCCATTTAATTACCTATTATCTAGGGGAGAGTGGAGAAGAGAGGGAAGAAGAAAAATATGGAATACAAAAATATGGGATAACAAAGTGAATGTTAAAAACAATCTTTGCATCTATTTTTAAAAGATAAAAAGACATTATTATTTTTAAAAGGTATTCATATATTCCTTAAGACTTAGCTGAATTTCCACTCTTTCTGTTAATGTTTGCTTGTGTTTTTGTTTTTTCTTCTGAAGTTATTTTTACCTTCTTTCAAAATCCAATCTTTCTTGTGCAATAACTGTATAAATATGTATACATATAATTGTATTTAACATATACTTTAACATATTTAACATGTATGGGACTACTTGCCATCTGGGAGAAGGGGTTGGGGAAAGGAGGAGAAAAGTTGGAACAGAAGGTTTTGCAAAGGAAAAATTACCCTGTATATGTTTTGTATATAAAAAGTTATAATAAAAAATAAAATTTTAATTTTAAAAAAAGACTTCCTTGAACCAGGAAACCAAGGGCTTAGTCTGCTGACATCCCTTTCTCACCATCTGAGCTAGAGAACCTCTGAGATGCTTAACAGGTGATGAACGTGTCACTCCAATGAAATAACTCAAGGTGTTCTCAATGTTTATCCTCTGAATATCCTCCTGTGATAGCTAAGTAAATCTCTTTTTGTTAACAATTGAATGACAGATATGAGGTTTGTTCATTTTTTTAGTTTTCTTCCAGTGTCTAACCTATATTAACTAGGGAACTAGCCTAGAATAGCTATTTGCTATCCAGATAATTGGGGTAATCACTTCACCTCTCATGTCCTCAGTTCATTCCAAAATGAGGAGATTGAATTAAATGAAATCTGAGGTCCTGCTCTAAAATCCCATGGCTCTGGAAGAGGGAACATAGAGCTGCCATCTCAGATTGAGTTATATAGGTATTGACAATAGCTGAGAACCTGATCTCACTTTCGCTATGAATGTGGGACACTATTGTGCTATGAGAAATGATGAAGATGGGGACCTACTATGTAACAGATACTGGGCTAGGTACTTTTACAAAAATTATCTCATTTGATCTTGCAAGGTATGTGTTACTTTTATTCCCATTTTAAAATCAAGGAATTGAAACAGAGAGGAAATAAATGACTTTCCCAAGCTCATAGAGCTAGTAAGTGACTGAGGCCAGATTTGAACTCATGAAATCTCCATAATTCCAGACTCATTATGCACTATTCTATGCTCTTTGGTGTCACCTAGCTGCCCCAATTTTTGTAATTGGAGATTTGTTTTTATTTCTCATCTGAGGTTGGGAATGGAGGGAGAGAAAATGGATTCTTGCTGATTGAAAAGATCAAATTTAATCTTTTGAAGAGCTAATAGTATTTTGTGGTAACAAAAAAAAAAATCAGAAACAAAAAACAAACAACAAAAACAAAGAATTAGAATGTCTAAACCAATTGTGTTGCAAGAGAACTAGTCTTTCCCCCAAGGGTGACTCATATCAAGTGATTTGGGCATGTGTCCAATCCACATTACATTTATTAAATGAGATAGCTGAAACAGAAGTGAGGGAAGGAACAGAGATGGTTAGGTGAGAGGGATACTAAGAGAAAATCTAATCATTTTTCTAAAGAAACATATCAATAAAAATATATTATTTAAACAATCAATAGTGACTTTGTGACTGTGTGTAAATGAGAAGTACTTGGATGAGGGTTCAAGAACGAAAGTCATGATTTATAATGGGCCCTTTCTCCACATTGAACTTGTCCCTGGAACTCTGAGAGGGAGTGGATTGTAGCTAAGTACTGATGGCTGTGCTCAGCTCCACTTGTGAAGGAAAAATATATGATTGGATATATCATGAAATACCTTTCATTCAATAGGAAAAGAGGAAAGAAAGGAAGAGAGAATTAGAGGAAACTTAGAAAAGACCACGTACTGAGAGCTAGGTGCCATAGTGATTAAAGTACTGGCCCTGGAGTCAGGAGAACTTGAGTTCAAATTTAATCTTATATACTTACTAGCTGAGTGACCCTGGGCAAGTCACTTAACCCCATTGCATTTCCCCACCCCCACCCAAAAAGGTGGGAGAGAAGGAATATGTTACAGAAACCTGTTATTTCCAGGAACTCTCCACTTCTACAGTCTATAAGAGAGAATAAAATTAGAAGCCAAATTGTGAAGATTCCCAGGCTCAAACAGCTAATAAGTGACTGAGGCCAGATTTGAACTCATAAAGTCTCCCTAATTCCCCATTTCATCACCCCATTTCCTTGGCATGGGAAATCATTCCATCCATATTCTAGAAAAGTGTTAGCAGTTAGCATTGCCATGGAATCAGTTGTGCAAGGTCACACAGATAGTAAATATCAAGGGTCAGATCATGAGGCCATAGTGGAAAAACTACTTTTAACTTGACACCCAATCTGAGTTCAGATCCTGACTACCTCAGTTTACCTCTCTAATCCTGAGCTGTCCATATGCTCCTTATGACCAACACACTAATTCCCATACTAGAACTTGTCTTAAATAATAAACTAAATTGTGTTTTCATTTTTAAGAGGGGTTTCTGGCAGAACCAAGAAACTGGACCTGACCTATATTCCACCCTGATTACCCATTACTCCCCTTCTCACCCTTTGTGGTCCAATCAAACCAGCCTTTAACACCCCTTTCTTCCTGTGGCTGCCCTGACCATCCCCAAAGCTGAGAATACCTTCCTTTCCTCTGTCTCTTTGTTCAGGGATGTCAAACTCAAATAAAAAGGCAGGTACTAAGGATCCTTCCACAAGGATCCCCATGGGCTTCATATTGACTTAGAAAACCATAAATTAATACTACGGCAAGGGGTTGGATTTTAATTTATTTTGTTAAATATTTCCCAATGACATTTTCATTTTGTCCAGGCCACACAGAGGGCTAAAATATTTGCCATTTCTATCTCAGGATACCTGATTTAATTCAATACACATTCAGGTGCCGCCTTCTACTTGAAGTCCTTTCTAATCTCAGAGCTACCAGAAAAAGAGCCAGATGGTCAGTGGATAGAGTACTGGTCCTGAAGGAGACCCACAGAATGTGATCTTAGGGAAATTGTTGCTTTCAAATCTGGGTTCAGACACTTATTCAGCTGTGTGGCCCTGTATAAGTGTCTTATGCTTGGTCTGCCTCAGTTTTCTCAACTGCAAAATGGGTAGATGTATTATAATTACCTACCTCCTGGGATAATTGTGAGAATCAAATGGAATCGTATTTATAAGGTACTTAACAAAGTGCCGGACACTTAATAAATCCCTGCTTCCTTCCAACTCTGCATGACCCCATTTGAGTGTTTTATGTTTTGGTTTTTTGACAAATGGCATGGCATTTCCTTCTCCAGCTCATTTTACAGATGAGGAAACTGAGGCAAACAAATAAGGTCACACAACTAGGAAACCTCAGGCTGGATTTGAACTCAGGAAAATGAGCCTTCCCTGATTCCAAGCCCAGCATTCTCTCCATTCCACTACCTAATTCAACCCCTACCAAAGGTTAGTCCAGCATACAAGCACTGTCCCTTCCTTTGAGCAAAGGGAGAGTAAATTGGGTAGAATTGGGGCCAGAATAGGAGGGATGAGGAAGAAGAGAGCCCGTGGGAAAGTCATTTAACTTCTGTCTGTCTCAGTTTTCTCAGTGGTAAAAACGAAGACCATAAGAGCGGGGCATGTGTGCTTCAGCCCAGAGAAAGTGCTTAAAAAAACTTAAACATCAAGGACATTTACAAAGAGAAAGTGCTGAATAACAGCCAATGGAGGGAGAAAAGTATGAAACTTCAAATAGCTTGTTTCCAAACGTCAGAGAAAGGAAACTCAGAGAGAGAGCAGAGAATTGAAACTAATGTGGCTAGTAAGAGGCCAGCCTCCTAAGGTGGTCTAGTAGCCATCCAGCCAAGGATCCTGACTCAGAAGATACCCTTCGCTCCAGCTGTTGATTCTTAAGAAGAGAAGCCCCGGCTGAGAGCTGATCCCCCAAAGTTCCCCTCTTTCTTGACCCCTTTGCCATCAGGACAGAGAGAGTAAAGGCAGAGCCACCTTAAGAAGGAAGTCAGGGGGTGGACTGGACAGCTACTTATCTGTAGCCCTACCCAGCCCTAAGCACAGATGGAGCCACCTGGGAACCTGTTTGATACTCCAGCCGAGAGGCTAGACGCCTTTATAGCTCACCAACTCCTCCCTACCAAGAAGTCCAAAAAGGAAATTCACGATGCCTTCCAGATGATGCAGAGGTTTCTTCGTGCTTGGTGTTTCAAGGAGCTAGAGGCCGGGGTGTGGAAGGTGGTGAAGGTGAGAGCCTGCCCCGGGGTGGGGTGGACTAAACAATGTGCTTCTCCTCCTGCCTAGAGAACCACCCATCCAGCCCAGGAGTCAAGTCAACAAGCATTTATTAAGTGCCTACTATGTGCTGGGTATTGGGCTAAGAACTGGAGATACACAGAAAGACCAAAAAAAAAAAAAAAAAAGAGTCCTACAATTACTTGTAAAAAACAATTTTTGTCATTTAGATTTTAAAATATTAAGCCCCTAATTCTCTTCCTCCCTCCCTTAACTCTTCTTTGAGACAATAATTAATTTGATTTTACAATCTAGTAGGGGAGAGAAAATGAAAACACAAAAAGATATGTACAGAACGGAGACATCACAGAGGGAAAGGGATTTGGAAAGGTTTATTTCAGAAGGGGTCATATCTGAAATCTGAAGGAAGGAAGCCCGGGAGTCCAGGGGGCAGAAATGAGGAGGGATTGAGTGCATTTGGATGAGCATCTGGCAAGAAGGGTCTCTTTTGTCCCAATCTTCCTCTTCTCTGCTTCTCTCCGTCAATATCTCTGAGCTCTTCATGTCTTCCAGGACTCAGGCAGTTTCTTTACATCCTCCTCTAGCCAAGTCTTGATCCATTGACCACACCAACTGCCTCTATCTACCTCCCCATCCCAACTCCTGCTTTTCTTGGCCATAGGGCTCTTTGCACCCAAGCAATTCTTCATCTAACTCGCTGAACTATTGGCACCAATTTATTAAGCTATTATGTCAAACTATTATGCACCCAATCTGTTCACAGCAAACAAGCCTAACTTAATTAATGGACTCCCAACTAAGTACAGAATACCAATTCGCTTAAGTATATGCCAATCTGTTTAAACAATGTGCCCAAAGTTACCCAGTTTATATGCTTCTAGGTTGGTAGATTAATGGATTGCTAATCTGCTAAATTACCTGACACCTACCTGGCTAAACTAATACAATCCCAATTTAGTAAATAAATTAAATTAGGATATTCCCAACTTGATAAACTAATGATTACCCAATTGCTAAACAAATGGGTACCAACTTGCTAAAACAGCACATACCTAATGTTTATTTCAGGAATATTTTATTTTTCCCAATTACTTGTAAAAAGAATTTTTATCATTTACATTTTAAAATGTTAAGCTCCAAATTCTCTTCCTCCCTCCCCTAACTCTTCCTTGAAACAATAGTTTGATATAGATTACACAGTGTAATCACAGAAAACATATTTCTAGATTAGTCATAAGATATATTTCCCAAGAAGATACACAATCCAAAAAAAATTGAAAGGAAGGAAGGAAGAGAAAGAAAGAAAGAAAGAAAGAAAGAAAGAAAGAAAGAAAGAAAGAAAGAAAGAAAGAAAGAAAGAAAGAAAGAAGAAGAAAGAAAGAAAGAAAGAAAGAAAGAAAGAAAGAAAGAAAGAAAGAAAGAAAGAAAGAAAGAAAGAAAGAAAGAAAGAAAGAAAGAAAGAAAGAGAAAGGAAGAAGGAAGGAAGGAAGGAAGGAAGGAAGAGAGAGAGAGAGAAAGAGAGAAAGAGAGAAAGAGAGAAAGAAAGAAAGAAAGAAAGAAAGAAAGAAAGAAAGAAAGAAAGAAAGAAAGAAAGAAAGAAAGAAAGAAAGAAAGAAAGAAAGAAAGAAAGAAAGAAAGAAAGAAAGAAAGAAAGAAAGAAAGAAAGAAAGAAAGAAAGAGAGAGAGAGAGAGGAAGGAAGAAAGGAAGGAAAGGAAGGAAGGAAGGAAGGAAGGAAGGAAGGAAGGAAGGAAGGAAGGAAGGAAGGAAGGAAGGAAGGAAGGAAGGAAGGAAGGAAGGAAGGAAGGAAGGAGAAAAAGGGAGGGAGGGAGGAATATGTGCTATTTTTATTCCCATTTTACAGTCAAGGAATTGAAACAAAAGGAAATAAATTTTTTCCCATGGTCATACAGCTAGTTGACTGAGGCCAGATTTTCATGTTTCAATCTCTATTTAGACTCCACCAGTTCATTCTCTGGAGGTGGATAGCATTCTTTCATCATGACTCCTTGGTTATTTATAACTCAGAAGAGCTAAATCAATCATGGTTGGTCATCACACAATGTTGCTATTATTATATACAATGTTCTCCTGGTTCTGCTCACTTCACCTTGCATCAGTTCATTATAAATCTATCCAGTTTTTTCTGAAATCATTCTGCTCATCATTTCTTATGACACAATCGTATTCCATTAAAATCTTATAGCCCAAGCATGATAAATGTATAGAACATGTTTAACATATATTGGATTACTTGTTATCTAGGAGAAGGGGAAGGGAAAAAAAAATTTGAACACAAGATTTTGCAAAGGTAAATGATGAAAACAATCTTTGCATGTATTTTGAAAATGTATTTAAAACAATCTTAGAGCATAACTTATCCTTACCCAATTGATGGCCAGCCCCTCAATTTCCAATTTTCTGCCACCACAAAAAGAGCTGCTATAGATACTTTTGTACAGATTGGTCCTTTTATCTCCTCTTTTAATCTCTTTGGGATACAGATCTCATAATGATATATGCTTAACATTTTAAGCAAATAGGCACTAATCTACTAAACTAAACTGCTCCCCACTTGCTAAACCAATGTGTCACTAACCTAATGGATACCAGTTTTCTAAACTAAGGCATTTCCAACATGCTAACCTCATGGACACAACTCCATAAATGAAGAGTCTCCCTATTTGCTGAGCTGCTGTGTGTCTGCCTTGTTAACCTAATAACACCAATGTGCAAACTCAACACGTTCTCTTCTCACTAAACTACCGTATGCTCAGACAGCCAAGTGGCCCTGCATCTGTCCTAGTCCTGCCCCTCCTCTCACTTTCTATTTCCTGTTTGCTTCATCTGTCCCTCACACACACTACTTCCTCTGAAACAACTTGAGAAGGGTGCAAACCCCAGAGGGTTTGAGGAAGTGTGATCTCAGGGAGGAAATAGAGTCTCCAGGTTTCTAGAAGCCTTGTAACCAACTGGCTGCACAACAACCTGTAGAGCAGGACTCTCCAGAGGTGATACTGGGTGCCCATCACAGGTTAGAGAGAACATGCTCAAGACCAGAGATACCTCAAGTTGGAGGATCGGTACCCATGCTTGGTACTTATAATTGGTCAGCAATTCACCAAATCAATTTGTTTAATTAATGAGAATAATTGAGTATATTCAGCCCTGCATTAGTATAGGGAAGAAGCATAGATCGTGAACTTGGTCAAGCCCTTACCTTCCCCATGCATCAGTTTCCCTTCTCCACAATATGAGAAAGTTGCAGGAAATGATGCAAAGCCTTTCTAGTCCAAATCTTTGGTTCTACAAGAGATAGAAACCCCACCCCCTGCCCTCAAGGAGTGAATTCTGTACTATGTTTTTCAATGGACATTGATTGAATTTACTTGTGCCAGACACTAGTCTAGCTTGAGTCAAGGTCTACAAAGATAAAAATAAACAATTCCCACCTTCAGAAGGTTTCTACTCTATCATAAACAACACAAACACATATAAATAAATACAAAATGTGTAACAAGGAAGGAAGGAAGGAAGGAAAGGAAGGAAGGAAGGAAGGAAGGAAGGAAGGAAGGAAGGAAGGAAGGAAGGAAGGAAGGAAGGAAGGAAGGAAGGAAGGAAGGAAAGAAAACACATAAATAAATGCAAAATGTGTAACAAGGAAGGAAGGAAGGAAGGAAGGAAGGAAGGAAGGAAGGAAGGAAGGAAGGAAGAAGGAGAGAAAGGAAGGAAGGAAGGAAGGAAGGAAGGAAGGAAGGAAGGAAAGAGAGAAAGGAAGGAAGGAAGGAAGGAAGGAAGGAAGGAAGGAAGGAAGGAAGGAAGGAAGGAAGGAAGGAAGGAAGGAAGGAAGGAAGGAAAGAAAGAGAGAAAGGAAGGAAGGAAGGGAAGAAGGAAGGAAGGAAGAAGGAAGGAAGGAAGGAAGGAAGGAAGAAGGAAGGAAGGAAGGAAGGAAGGAAGGAGGAGAGGAAGGAAGAAAGGAAGAAAGGAAGAAAGGAAGAAAGGAAGAAGGAAGAAAGGAAGAAAGGAAGAAAGGAAGAAAGGAAGAAAGGAAGAAAGGAAGAAAGGAAGAAAGGAAGAAAGGAAGAAAGGAAGAAAGGAAGAAAGGAAGAAAGGAGAAGAAAGAAAGAAAGAAAGAAAGAAAGAAAGAAAGAAAGAAAGAAAGAAAGAAAGAAAGAAAGAAAGAAAGAAAGAAAGAAAGAAAGAAAGAAAGAAAGAAAGAAAGAAAGAAAGAAAGAAAGAAAGAAAGAAAGAAAGAAAGAAGAAAGAAAGAAAGAAAGAAAGAAAAGAAAAGAAAGACACCCAACCCACAGAGTTATTTTGACCTAGGAGTCAGGAGAACTGGTTGCAATCCCAGCTCAGCTGCTGGACAGTGGCAGGAGCTTGGATAAGTCATTGGTCTTAATTACTTGCAGAGAGAATCCTAGGTTCATAAACTTAGAGATGAAAGTCACTTTAAAATTGTCTAGTTCAATGTACTCATTTTACACTAAAGATCAGAGACATGAAAGTGAACAGTGTAGAGTAATTAGCTAGTATGGGTCAGAGGTCTTACTGCAACCCAAGTCCTGATTCCTTCTCTGAAAACTCAGAAAAACCACACTGCCTCTTTATCCATGCTACAGATGAGGAAATTGAGGTTCAGAAGGGGGTGGGATGGAAAGAGAAAGGAAGAAGCACTTGGGGGAAGGCAGAAACAAGCATAATTTTTGTTCTGCCATTTTGATAGTATTTTTTCCAATTATATCCAAAGATAATTTTAACAGTCATTTTTACAAATTTTGAGCTCCAAATCTTTCCCCTTCCCTCTCTCCCCTACCTTCTTCCTAAAATGATAAACAAGTTGATATACATTATATATGTGCAATCATGTAAAACCTATTTCCATACTAATCATATTATAAAAGAATAGACTAAAAGAAAACATACACAAAGAAAATTAAAATAGTCAGCTTCAATCTGCAATCAGATTCCATCAACTCTTCCCTGGATGCAGATGGCATTTTCCATTGTGAGTCTTTGGAATTGTCTTGATCATTGTATTGCTTAAGAGGAGCTAAGTCACATGTTGGTGTTATTGTATACAATGTAATCCTAGTTCAGCTCACTTCACCTTGCATCAGTTCATATAAATCTCTTTCCAGGTTTTTCTGAAATCATTCTGCTCATCATTTCTTTCTCTTTTTTTTTTTTTTTTTTGGGGGGGGAGGTGAGGACAATTGTGTTTAAGTGACTTGCCCCAGAATCATACAGCTAGTATTATGTGTCTGAAGCTGGATTTGAATCATGTCCTCCTGCCTTCAGGACTGATGCTCTGTACACTGCACTATCTAGCTGCCTCTCTTATCATTTCTTATAGCACAATTCCTTTACATTCATATATTGTAGATGGTATGCATTCATATATCATTACTTATTCAGCCATTCCTCAACTGATAGATATGGCCTCAGTTTCTAATTTTTTGCTACCACAAAAACTGCTGCTACAAATGTTTTTGTGCATGTGGGTTCCTTTCCCTTTTTTATGATCCTTTTGGGAAACAGTCCTATTTGTATTATTACTGAATCAAAATGTATCCACAATTTGTTTGCTCTCTGGACACAGTTCCAAATTGTTCTTCAAAATGGTTGGATTAGTTTGCAACTCCACCAACAAAGTATTAATATGTCAATTTTTCCCACATCCTCTCCAACATTTATCGTTTTCTTTTTCTGTCATATTAACAAATCTGATATGTGTGAGGTAATTTCTCAAAGTTGTCTTCATTTGCATTTCTCTAATCTAAAATTATTTAAGTTTTTTCCATATGGCTTATAGATGGATTTGATTTCTTCATCTGAAAATTACTTGTTCATATCCTTTGGTCATATGTAAATTGAAGAATGAGGAATGATTTGTAGGAATAAGCACTTTTTTGAGAACCTATCATGTTCTAAGCAGTATAAACATATATATATATATATGTATATATATATATATTATGTATACACACATACATATACATATATGTACACACATGTGCGTATGTTATTTATAATTTCCTCCATTAGACTGTGAGCAAAGTGTCTTATACATATCATTTCATTAGCTTCACAACAATCCTGTGAAGTTTAGACTGTAAACTCCTTGAAGGCAGGAGTATTTTTTGGTATTTCTTTGTATCTCCAGTGCTTAGCAGGTGCTCAACACACAGCAGGTGCTCAATAAATGCTTATTGATGATGACAATGATGATGATGATGATGATAACTTATTGGTCTTGACTCTAGAAAACAGAAGTAGGAGCAATAATCAAAGTCATATCAAGAGCTATTTTGATTTAATCAAACAACCAAGCAATGAGCATTTATTGAGTATCTACTACATATCAGGCACTGGAATCAATGAAACTAATGATTAGAGTTGCTCAGGTTTTTTTTTCAAGTAGAATGTGCCTATGGGAGATATTAAAGTGGGGATTTTGTACACATAATGCTTCGATCAGATGGTCTCTGAAACTCATCCCCAGATCTGTTCTGTTCTATTCTTGGCAGGCAGGCTCTGTGATGAATGGGACAATGCTTAAGCACAAAGGGGAACTCCACGTGGTTGTATTCCTCGACTGCTGCACATACAGTACAGATGACTCATACCACTATGACATGCTAATGCTCATGAAGGAGAAACTACCCTACAGCTGGAAGAACTTGGCCAACATCAGTGAAATATGTGTGAACTCTGACGTCCCTAGATCACTCTTCTTTACAATTCAATTCACGATGACATCAGAGCCCATCGATGTGGTCATCCTGACCGCCCACAGTATCCTGGGTAAAGTAGAGGCTAATTCTCCTCCAGCCCCCTTGGTCTCCTGAGCCCAAGGGTGTCACTGAGACTAGAGTCAGGAAGACTGAATTCAAATTCAACCTCCAGCACTTACTGGCTGTGGGTCTCTGAGCAAATCACTTATCTTTGCCTGCCTCAATTTCCTCAAATGTAAAATTGGGATCATAATCACGCCATCCTCCTTGAATTATTATGAAGTGCTTTGCAAATGCTAAGAACTGTCTCTACAAATGCCAGTTAGCTAGGTGAGGAGATTTTCCACCCCAGGACCTACTTGACCATGGCCCCCTCTTAGATATTCCTTTCCAAGGTCCCTTCAGTCACTGGAGAACTGAAACGATAGAGAATTTTTAGGAAATTTATCCTGAGGTAATACTTTGGATAAATTCATGATGAGGTGCAGTTATGTCTATATTGTCCATGGGGTTTTCTTGCCAAAGATACAGGAGTGGTTTGATTGATATATATATATATATATATACACATATATATGTATATATATATATGTACATATATATAGTTATAGTTATATATATATATACACATATATGTAGTTATATAATTATATACCATTGCAATTAATATAACAGTGCTAGGTATTTTAACTCTACTATAAAGAGAACAGCTCTATTGGGCTGGCCACATTGTTCAAATGCCAAATGTGCGCTTGTCAAAATGATTATTTTATGGAGAATTCATACATGATAAGCACTTACAAGGTGGTTAGAAAAAGTGATACAAGGACACTCTCAAGGTCTCTCTTAAGAACTTTAGAATTGATTGTATGACATGCAGACACTAGGCCAGGACCACCTAGCATGGCATGCCCTCATCAGAGAAGGTGCTGTGCTCTATGAGCAAAGCAGAACTGAATCCGTTCAGAACAAACTCAAGATGTGCAAAGTTAGGGTCCATCCTAAATGTTTATAGGAACTATTTGTTGTAAAGGTCCTGTCATCTCTAAGTTATCCTTCCAGACCACCGTCTAAACTCAATCTTCCAACCAGACTAAGTCCTTGCCTTACTGCCCTTCTCTTTTATCCTAGCAGAGAATGGGCTAGTGAGAATTTAGCGGGGCTTGTGAGAAATACTTCAACCAATGAACTTGCTCCTCTTAAAGGTGCAAACTCTTTTAAACATGTAAACTCTCCCCCAGAAGTCCAAAGGTGCAAACTCCTTTCAAAGGCCTGAACCAAAGGTGTGAATTCTGATCTAGAGAATTGTTTAGACCATCTGAGTTATCACCTTGTAATTCTAACAATTTGTGTCTGACCTTTGAGAGCATTCTGAGCCCGTATCGGTCTGATCAGCCACACTTAGACATTCTTCGGACAGGCCTTGGTCTCAGCCAGATAGATACAATGAGAATGCTCAGGGAATAGAGTCTAGAGTCTTTATTCTGGCCCAGTCTTGATCTTAGTGGAGGAGGCAGGAGGCAAGAGAGCCACCAGGAGCATGGTCAAAAATGGAATGTCTCATTTCCAGTCCTTTTAGACCTTAAATACCCTATTACAATGACATCATTACAGCACACTTGAGTATGTGTGAACTAGAGAACCATGACATCACCAGGCTAAGTATTAAGTGTATGTGAATCAGAGAACCATCATCTCATCAATTCCACTGAGTTAACACCTTGTTGTAAGTATCCTTGCTTCAAGTAGACTTCTCCAGAGTTCCGGCCTTTTACATGTATACATAATTATCTTGTGTGTATATTGCACAATATAAACATATGTGCATTTATAAATAGATAATTTCATTTAGATATGTCTGTATCATAGCACATATGTACTCATGTATGCATATTTTCTATATTACGTAGCTGTATAGAATATGTATGTATCATATAATTGTACACATTATGTCATATTTTGTATATCATATTAATCATATGATATATTATATGTAATTTTATATGTGTATGTAATCACATATATATGTAATTTCCACTTCCACAACGGTAAATTTTCTAGGTTCCAAATTCTTTTGGTAGTTGACGTTAACTTTTCCACTGCTGCCTGTACCTTGGCCAAGTTTTCCAAGGCATCATGTTGCTCCATACCCCACATCTCAAACTCCTCATCATATTCTGGATGTGAATTTTGAGA